>NC_056735.1:1729329520-1729384520 GCF_019279795.1 Protopterus annectens | reverse complement strand
AACCACTAAGCCATCACAGTTGTAGTTGCTATCTAATAGTTTTAATTGCACTAATTAGGTTTTTGCCAAGGTTATAAAAGGGTAGTAGTGCAACATTCAAAGTTATCTGGTGAAGTTTTTTGACGAAAACGGATTGGTTGCATGTCAGCGTTAAATCTTATATTGTGGTTGCTGGCGCTGTGTGTATGTCAATAAACATTGTGGTTTGTGGTGGAAATGGCTATCCAAGTGATTTTTGGGATTTACTGTCCAATAGTTGTTTGGTTGTTATGAGGAATAAAAAATGTTATATTATGTTCATTCACAAGGTACAGTGGGATAGAAGAGATGATGCTCCAGTTTTCTTTGGATGTGCTGAATTTAGGAAGTTGTGAATGATATGTTTTTGAACAGGGGTTGAGTTTTCTTATTCTAACCATGGACATTTTCAGGTGTAAAACATATAGTGATAGGCTGAGAACATTTGTGTAGGGAAACAAAATATTTGACTGACATTAGAAATGGTTTACTCGCAGAACAAATGTGGGAGATCTTATCATGGTCTTTGTGATCTCTGATACGTTGGTAAAAATGAGAGGTTCATAATGTTCTGGACGTTAAGTAGATATTTTTTTAACCTAGCAATTACTTTAATGCTTTGGAGCAGAATAGCTTTGAGAGCTTGGGTAATGCTCTAAACCCTAGGATACACAATTTTAACTATTGCTGAGGTCAGAGAACGTTTTTATTTTTTGTTGTATTTTACACTTTGTTGACTGGGTTAGTCCTATTAGGTCAACATATACTTTTCAGGGGAAACGTGACATAATATCCATACGTACTATGGGAAATCTGACCAGGTCACTAGTTATGATTATGGTGAAATTGGTGTATGGAATGAAATTTATGAAAGTATTAACAGCGGATACAACTTTGAAAAAAATGACTTGCACACTGGATTCACCAGCAGAAGGTTCTGGAAATTTATAGTTCGCTTTTAGAAGTGTGCATGGCAACTGGAGGAGTAGGAGTTTGGGCACTTTCCCTTGTGAGGTGCGGATGGTATTACCAACTAGAACTGATATAGTGTGGAATTCATGGCACAAGTCAGGTACTCGATATGTTGTACTATAGCAGAGATTTGGTGAAACTGAAGTCGAAACTTTTGCACTGAAAGGTACACTGTGGGGTTTTAGTGCAAAACTTGATGGATTTCATATAGCTAGAGGAGTCTGAAGTGAATAGGATCCTTCTTGCTAATAAATGAATGAGTCTGAGTTTTCTTGAAAATGTTCTCAACTTACATTTGTTAAGACTTTCACTGATTCAGTAATAAGATTTAGTGACAAGAGAGATGCTGGAAATGTATCTGCACCACACAGACATTTTAATATTCCATTACATGGGTATAGATGCTAATGACTACAAAGCACATTAGCTAGGGAGGCCTGACCTGACATACATGATGTAGCCAAAGCAATCAAAGGAAAGTACCATTCATAGGAGTATCAGCCACTAAGGGGACTTGTTAGAGCTTTTAAGTACTGACCTACACCCACATGGTAACTCTAACCTCTGAAGAGAACAAATGGGATTATGAAACTTTATCCTGAACTCAGTATGAATGGTCATATGATTCTCTCCATGGAAGGTGACAAATGACTTTACTCTTTCCTTGAGGAAGTAAGAAAAGGTCAACAGGGATTGGAATGGGTAGTTGACGATGGTCATAGGGGGATAAAAATGTTCACTATACCATGTCAAACATACATCTAGCCTCAACCCACATTAACAATAAACACCTCTGATAGACTTACAAGATGGCTGCATACTGACCAACAGCTTAACTTCAACCTTCCCAGTGTGAAAACAGAAACAGCAGTCAGCGCTATTGTCAGCTTGAGAAAAATTCAGTTATCGGTTAGCAAGTACATTGCCTGGATGCCTGCAAAGAAGAAATCAAGAGCCTGAAAGAAAATCAACTAGAAAAGGTGAAGAGAAAACACTGACTGGGAAAAATCCTGCAGCTGTTCAGCAAAAAAAAAGTTTAAGCTCATCATTGGTGGAAGACATGGCTTCCAGTAACCTAGAGGAAAAATAAGGCAACTGTGCTCAGAGATAATTAAAATAAATAAAACAATGAAGAAGTATACCAATTCAAATAAAAAAAAAATGTCTGGGAAAAAATAAAAGAAACTTTGAACAGATAGTCAGATGAGCTGATAAAACTGCAAAAATCAAAGGTCGAAATGAAGAAAATGGTGACTGAGTTTTAGACTTCACAAGAGATGTTTCAAGAAATGATAGAATTAAAAAGACAGAGCATGTAGGCAAAACATGATATTTTCTGCTGTACCAGAGAAACTAGAAGGAATAGACTGTATTAATTTTCCTCAAGGTACAAATAAGCAACTGGTCTGGGATTCCACAGCACAAACTGTTAATTGAAAGGGCAGCACAGTATATATCATCTAAATCTGGCCACGAGAAAGCAGCCAAGATCTTTGTTAAAAAAAATGCAAACTGACCAGCAGACATAATTGATCCTAACAAAACCGTGCCAAAAGACCAAAGTATTAAAAGTTGGGACAGTAGAGTGTTTGTGGAAAAAGATTACTCATGGTTCACCCGACAGAAGAGAAAAAAAAAATATTCCAATAATCAGGGAATATTGAGAGGCTGGTATGAAACTGAAACTGCTGCATCCAGCTGTCTTCAGAATATTTCTTTTTCCTGGAGGATCAAAGTTATTTTTTGATGCAGAAGAGGCTAAGGAGGAAATGGAAAAGTTTGTCCAACAAAAAGTGAGCCATCATTCAGAAGGGGACTCTGCTTCTCATTCTTCTGATAATAAAAAACAAGGAGAGAGTTTGCTAGTGAAACCTTTTCCACTGTTACAAAGGAAAATTCTTGGGGGACAGGGAAAATCACAAGAGTTGACCAGAAGAATTGAGTGTACTCTGGAACTGAACAGGAATCTGGAGATGAACATCAACACAGAAATTAGTGAATAAATATGAGACTGCAAAGCATCAATCTCATTTGTGAAATATGGCTTTATAAGAATAAGTGGAAAAAATGGACTTTTGCTGACTTTGTTAAACTTGTTGGAAACTGAAAAGCATTTGCCTCACTTCATGTCATTAATATTTAGATGGACTCTGAAGGGAGAGAAGGAAGAAGGAAAAAGGTAACTATACCCAACACAGTTTCTATTCTTAACAGTATTTCTATGAAACTTTCACAATATAAATTGCATATTTTATAGTAAGGTATTTTCAGTTGTTCTTGTATTTAATAAAGTTATTAAAGTAAACAGATGTCTTTTTTTCTTCTTCTTTTTGGTATTAAAAATGTATGCATTACATTGCAAAAAGAGAAGAAAAGTTGGTCAAAAGTATGTTTAAATTATAGGCTGTAATCCTGCATTGTTGAGGTGGGGATGGGGGTGTAAAAATACACAGATTATAATATATGTAGAGCAGATGCATTTTCTCTTACTTTTGCAAAGGTGAAAGTCTGAATTAGGACCCTTGGCTTAATGTAATAACACATTTTAAGTGGAAATAAGTACATATGAGAACACAGAATATAATTAAAAGTTTTCCTTTTAGCAATATATGTTTCAGTTTGTCTATCAGGCTGCAACAAAGGACTACATCTTTTGTTTTTCTCTTACATTTCCATGAAGACAAGTTTATAACAGGGCAATAAAAAAGAGAACACTGGATACTTCAAGGCTCAAGGTTTATGACTTCTGCAAGCATGCGACTTGTTTTCACATCTTGGGTCAGAGGGAGGATAAAGATAAAGAAAAAGAACAGATGCCAATTAGTGCAAGTAGAAGCCACAGGCAATGACACAAGTCTTAGCATGGATAACATCAACTTCACATTAATTAGGGCTTACATTAGTAGCTGTTTATTTGGGGAGGTTAAACCTCATTATCTGAAGATGTACATTGTTAAGTGTGTTTTTATTAAGTTAACAGGTTATGGGGCTGTTCCAGCAGGTGTGTTTTTTTTTTTCATTTGAGGGCTTATAAAAACAAAAACTCTTGTAAAATGTGGCATAGGTTGTAATGTTGATAACAAAATGTATAAAGGATTAACCTTCCAAGTATCAATGGGTGCATCTATCACAAAAGCTGGAAATACATTTAAAAGAGCTGCTATATATAACAGATGGGAATAATGACTTCTTACCATAATGGCAACCCTTTCCATATTATCTTGAAATGCGAATGGTCTCACAGATATAAACAAAAAGGAAAGAATACATTATATTAAGAAATACAGATGCAAACAGCAATGCTGCAGGAGACACATTTGGAAATAACTAAGCATGTAAATTTGATAAAGGATTTCAGGATGGATGTTTTGCACAACATTAGAGACAAAGTAAATGAGGAGTACTTTAATTGCTAGAGCAGCTTCAGTAGTGATAAAAGAGGAAAAAAATAATAATAGCAGATTTGTGATGGGGGCTACCAGCAATGTAGGAGGATTAAGTTGGCATGTATTTATATTCCACCAAAAAAACTGCTATTATGAAACTTTAAAAATGGAAGAAATAATCAGCTTTCAGCAGGGACTATTACATATAGGTGGGAACTGGAATTTGACTTGTGAAAATGAGGATGTATCTGGAGGCTCTAGAAGGGAAAGCATAACAAAAGACTATAGATTTCTGAAGAACATTTTTGAAAATATTTGATATGAAATAGGTGAATTCAGTAGTAGGAACTTGGAGAGAATGTACATATTCCCTAAGGTACAATAATGGGGCTAGACTAGACTGAAATTATACTTCACAAGAACATGTGCATTTACAGGACAATGTTGACACACATCCAATAACTACTTCAGATCATGCACCAATAATTACCTAGATAAAAATGCAGGAAAATTAAGTAAACATGAGATATTTGCACTTCCCCACCTACCTGTTAAAAAGAGAAGAATTTAAGGAATGGGTAAGTGAATTTATACAGGAATTATTAGGAAGGATAGAAAGTACTCCATAGGTTGTAGCTAGAGAGTGGGTAAAATGGAATTTAAAAACAGTGTAGAAATAAAAGAAAAAAGATCTGGTTAAGAAGTAACAAGAATTATTCAGAGGGGCTGACAAAGGTTAAAGTATTACAAAATAAAGGGAATCTCAACAGAACAAGAATAGGGGCAATTGCAGTGTGCTAAAGAGAAATAAGGGAGTACCCATATAATATGTATGAGTTTAGAAGATTGCTGTTAAACACCTGATTTTTGGTAATTCCAGAGCACAAAAATGTTTGGCAGAATGACTTGGGCAACAGAAAGCAGAAGGGTTGTTGCCAAACTTAGGAATCCTATAACAAGAAAAATAACTAGAGATTATGTAGAGGTATTAGAGTTATTTTAGAAATTTTATGAAAATTTGTATAAACAGAGAAGTGGAAAATCAAGAAAAAGCACAAATGGAAATATTCATGAATGACTTAAATATGCCAAGGTTAGTGGTAGATGCGGGTAAATGACTAACATTTAAGATAGGAGGAAATGAGATATAAATGGTGATGTATAAACAATCTGCAGGAAAGTCTTCAGGAATAGATGGTGTTCTAGTTTAATTTTGGAGTTTAGGAGGAAATAAAGCGGTAAAGATCTGGAAGGTTTTGTTTAACAGTACTTTAAAAGGAGAGGAGGCACCAACATCCTGGAAAAAAAAGCTGTGGTGGCTCTAATATTTAGATGGTAAAAACCCATATAGGCCCATTTCAGTTTTAAACTACGATTATAGTATTTGTCTATAATGGCCAAAAAAATGGCAAAGGTGATGACAAAAATCGATACATATGGACCAGTGTGGTTTTGTGAAGAGGAGGCAAACATTATCAGAACAATGACAATCCAAAGGGAAGCAGAATGTGAGAAAATGCCTTTGTTACTCGTCGGTCTTGATGCAGAGAAAGCATTCAACAGAGCAAATTGGGATTTTATAAGTATGGCAATGGAAGCATTTGCATTTCATGATACAATAATAAGGTTAATCGGAATGAGATTGGAAGCAAAAATCAAAGTGGGGGGAGTTAATCTCTGACAAATTGAGTCTGAACAGAGAAGCCAGGCAAGTATGTCCTCTCTCCTTTGCTATTTGTGTTATATTTAGAACTATTGGCAAAGAAAATAAGGGACTCAGAAATTCAAGTATATAATTGGTATGGTGTTCAAGAAAAGTTGGCTTTATTTGCAGATGGTATTATACTGTACCTTATGGAACCAGAAAAAGACATCTCACAGTTGTGGAACATTCCGAGACAGTTCCAGGTTATTTGGGATGCAAAATGAATGAAGATAAAGCAAAGGCTATAACTATAAACTATGTATCCACACATGAATTGGTTCATCAATACCCATATTTATAGGGAGATAATAAAATAAAGTATTTAGGAGTATGCATTAAAATGGATTCTGTTACGGCAGTTAAGGATATGTCAGAAGAGACTAAGCAAAAGACAATACAAAAACTGAGAAAATGGAAACTCTTGCCTATGCATATCGGTAGCAAGATACAAGCAGTAAAATGTTTTTTAGTCCCTTTAGTTTTATACATAGGTCAGGCATATTTTTATCAACCAGAGGAGAAGTTGGGGACAGGAATTAATAAAGAGTTGAAGGATTTTATTTGAGAAGGGACGAGGACAAAAGTCAAGTGGGATAAGCTGATCCGCTCAATAGAACAAGGAAGTTTAAGATGTGAATTTGATTAAGAAAGGATTTCAGTATGGATCTTCTGTGGAATATCAGGAACAAAATAAGAGTACTTATGTTAATTGCTGGTGGAGCTCCAGTCATTACACCTCACATTTTCTTTTGTATTAACTATCATCAATCCATCACTACATAAAATGCTCAATTTCTGCCTTCCCTTAAACCTCACTCTTTCTCCAAAATATTATTCTACATATATTGTTTCCACAATTTCCATTTTTTTTTCATTTTACTGATGTAAGCTTCCTCGTACCCTCTACTTATAAAGCTAGACACCAAGGCATTGGCTTGAATTTCATAGGCTACTATATTAATGCACATGTGCCTAAGGTAAATAAATTGTGTTCTTGGAATATTATTTTTTAAGTGGCTAGCATGCCAACTAGTACTCAACAAAACAATTATTGGCAAATGGTTTCCTTTCCACGTGTTGAAATATGTCCATCCCATGCTCTATTAACATGTACATCCAAAAAAAATTTAAATTACCATATTTTAAAACCAAATTAATATGAAATTGATTTGAATTTAGCTATTGTAGGATATTTTGCAATTTAACTTCACTGCCTAACTAAACTTTCCAGAAATCATCCAAGTACCTACACCAACCACTAATAACTTGCAGGAGCATGTTTATTCTTGTATCTTGCAAATAAATAATTTCAAGATCACCCATGACTAAATTGGATTAACAGGGGGCAAATGTCCCTATACATGCACCCTTCATCTGCAAATAACTGCTATATTTACAAACATTTATAGTTAACACAGACTCTAAGTTGCAAAATAAAGCCATTAAATGCAAAATTGTAAACATCTGCCTTTTCTAATCAATATTTTAGGGCAGTCAACGCAGTTTCATTTGGAACAGAGTTGTACAGTGAGCTTACACCAAGAGTGTATGAAAACCAACCCTATTCAACTTCAATGTCCTTGATTTTATTCAGAAAATCAGAATGCTCTGAAATCTTGCAGGCATTAATGGAATTAGTGGTTTTAATCACCGTTCTAAATAATAAAGCCCCTCTCTGATGCTTTGGTAAAACATAAAAAAATTGATTAACAGAGTTATCCACAATCATTTTTTTTCATTAAATAATCAGAAGTAATCCCAGAATCCAAATTATATTTTAGAAAAGCATCAATCTCTCGTTTAGAAATCTGGGTTGGGAAACAGGATAACTTTAAATAATATTGCAAGTCATTTGACTGCCTTTTAACTTCCCTTTCGTAAGTTGTGCATTCATTTCTCAGCAGGAAGAATCATGATATTTTTTATTATGATTCAGTTTATTTAATACAACAAATGCTTGATTTGATAAATTGTGTCCACAGCACCTAAATACAGAAGAAGACACTGTGCAAGTCCTTCATTACTTTTTTTACCAAAAAGTTAACACAATTTTTTTGAAATTAATATATATGGGTCTACCTGACATCATCAGCGCGGAAAACAAGCCAATTAATAATGTACCAGAAGATCGACAAGCAGAAAGACGGACGATGGAGATGGATGAAAACACCGCGACAGGATGCCGGCCGAGGAAAAGGCTGATATATATATATATATATATATATATATATATATATATATATATATATATATATATATACACACACACATTTAGAATATACATGAAGAATTTCTTACTCAAAGCATAGCTCTCAACCTTCCATGTCCAAAATGAGGAACACTAGCCCTCATAATGTGGAACAAATGGGCAAAATGTGGAACACATACTAATGGCTTACTAAAAACTTCAACTAGGAAGGTCACAGGATGGTTAAAATATGCTGGTTTTACTTATAAAGAAGATCTTTTAATGAATTAATAGGATCAAATTCTATTTACAATGGATTTCACTTAAAAATTCCTAACACTGAATGTGTGACAGAGTCTTTCACTGTGAAACTTTGAGGAACTTCGAGGAGCATGAACTTTTTAAGACCCCAAATGAGGTACATTCCTCGTAATGAGGCACACTTGAGAAGTATGACTCAAAGGCTCAAAATTCCACAGAGCAGTAGCTAGCTAAATTGATGCTTCCAGACCCCCCCCCCCAATGAAAAACAAAGTGGAAGAATACAAAAGAAGATGTACTCTTCTTTGACATTGAGAATCAAGAAGCAAGAAAGTCTTCCATACTGTGCCGAGGGATGGCACTATCCCAGTACATGCAGAAGCATGTGACCCCCATTAAACAGTGAGCCACAGCGGGTGATCCATTTCCTGGCATAAAAAAAAGTCAGTCACTCTCTCCTTTTTTTTTTTAACCATCAATCTTGGGATTCACAAAATGATAAAGCAACAAGCAGAAAATAAAAACAGATGTCCCATCCACATCGCCTATTCAGCTCGAACTGCAGTGTAGAAGGACGTAAGCAGCATTGTACAGCAGTGACCAGTGCTGATAGAAAACATGTTGCAATTCTTGCTTAAGCTGCAACTGCAAATCTCTAAATCTCTGCTTTTACACATGTATATTTTTTTGAGATACAGAGGTGCCATAGGCCTCACTTGGATGAGTGACTGTGTGAAGGGCTGCAGTCACATATACATAGACAAGATTTGAAATGTAGACCTTGCATGGTCTGAGTTTGTTGCGCTAGAAATTCACACCTTTACTTTGTTAGCAAAGCACTCTTGTTGAAAATAGAACAATAGTGTTAATCAGGGGGTGGGACTAAGCAAGTTGCTTTTGCACTTGAAGACTTTATTTTACTTATAAGTATGGGATGGTTATTGTGGACTGCACTGCTATAGTTGTTATAATTAAAGGTAAGCTGAAATACCCTTCCCCCATTTATTTTCAATTTCCTAAATGCAACATTGAGAGAAAGATATCTGCGATCCCGTAAGAACGCCCTCAGCTTTCAAGAAGCAAACTCATCTGCAACTAAAGGTTTTTGTTTGTAACCAGATCCACTTTAGTTGGTTACCAATTCTGGAGGTTTTGCAACTACATAGAGTATATACCAGTAAGTCAAGCAAACTAACTGGCGTCAAGTGCTGTGTCACAGAAAGAGTGTGAGCAGGCAGGCAAAAATGCTTTAAGAGCTTTGCAGCCAGTCCAGAGATGTCAGTTAAATCATTTCAGCTTAACAGAATTCAGTTTGTATAGGTAGGTGTTTAAAACAGTAAAACATACATTACTGTGATTAACAGGGATCTTTTTTCTTTTCATTTCCACAATTCAGTATTAGCAGTATTCTGATAGCAATGCAGTAATGAGTGTGGTATAGCTGCCATTTGCGTTGTTGTATTTGTTATAATGCGACGCTTTTATTTTCTGAATTAAAGCAACTAGAGAAGAGTTTTAAATTATCAGTAATTTGAGCTCCTTCTGTTAGGATTTATGAGGCTCCACTGCAAGATTGTTTGATACTTTTTAGGAGTAAGGCTACGGGCAAGGAAAGCAATCTCACATTCCAAAACCAACAAAAAATAAATAAGTGAAAGCAACTTATTATTTTAAAGGGGGGGGGGGGTAATTGGGAACATATTTTCTAGAGGTGTAATGAGTTGGCAGACTTTAAAGATTCCCTGCAGACTACCCTGTTAGATATATTAGGTGAGCAAACTGGTGTAATTTTTTTTTTGAGCTATGATACAGAATGGGATTACCTAGACATAGTAAAGCCTTGCTGAGTGTAATTATGGTGGCTGCCAAAAAAGCAATTACTAGAAAATGGAAATCAAAGTCTAAACCAACTGTACTAGAAGTAATGAACATAGTAAAAGAGATAAAACAATTAGAATTGGGATCTTTAGAAAAGGATAGGAAGAAATTACATAGAAAAAATGGGATTTGAGGGAACAATATATGCAGAGGATGAACAAAGTTTAAAAGAAGGCAGGAGTTGAATGAGATGAGCTATGTAATGTTTGACAATGACTGGATAAATTATAAGTGATATATAATGTTTGCAACTAAAATGATGTCAATATGGTTTATTTATTATTGTTTTCATTTATATAAAATTATGATTGCCTATGTCATAAGTAATAATTTATAAAAAAAAAACTATGTCATAAGTAATAATTTATGTAAAAAAAGAATTGTAGTCTGCTGTTGCCAAGTTTAGGAGACAGATTAAGAGAGATCAAAAGCCCTTCATTTTTGAAATATTACATGCTTCTTGTTTTCTTCTTTAAGAGTTCAGGTTAAGTACCGCACAATTTAAGTGGAATATTTTAGTGACTGACATAAATCAAGCAGTTCTTGTATGTATATTTTTAGTGTCTCTTTAAATGCATTAATTAGATGTGCAATTATGTTTAATAGCCATTCCTTTTTTCCTATAAGCCCTGAACATGCTTCTTCCTGTTGTCCAGTGTTTTGATTCCTTATATTCCTATGAGGCCACAACACATTTGTCACCTTCTGAAGTTGGGATCAGGGTGATAGACATGGGGTCAGAAAGTCATTACAATGTTGGTTCTGAGTCTAAAAATACACTATCTGTTACCTTTTAGGTTCATAGGTGTTTACTAGGCTAATGACCACAGGGGACTTTTTAAGCCTAGCCATATATCCCAAATTTCTGACTAGTTCTGGTACCCTTGATAAGTGTAAGCAGGGGCTTGGGAGATGAAACATTTACAAGCAGGGGCCTGGGAGATGAACTACTGACAGGCTGCCTGCATCCATTATAGACATAGGTGTCAAACCAGGGATGAATTTCCTGTTTCCCATCTAATTGTCCAAGTTGCACTTCAGTTGGGCCAGGGAGGAACTCTGCTTGACATGGATGGGGAGCCTGTTCCAGAGAAGTAGTCGTCTCTGGGATACATACCGGTCTCTCCAGCAGGTCCTATTTATATCTCAGGCAAGGTTTAAGTCTATAGGACTGATAATTCTCGTGCTGTTTGTTTTGTGAATATGCAGGAGGTCCAGAGTGGGGGCTGACAATGTCATTGCATGCCAGCTATAGATCTCTCCTCAACAGCCTGTAAAAAGACAGAATACAGGTATAGGACATAGGTTCATAGGTATGTACTGGGCTATCTGCCTGAAGGCATATATTAGCCCAGCCACATTGTGTGGTATTCACCGCCCCTTTGGTTAGTTCCCTAAGCCCTTGATCTAGCAGCTAGTATCATTGGCCCCTATCTAGTAGAGCTGTTGGTATGATCCCTGGTGTGAACTTTCTGTTACCCATCCACTCATCAAGGTTCCTCTTGAAGAGTGATAGTGCGGGGCTCTGTCTTATGTAGATCAGGACCTTGTTCCATAGCAAGGGAAGTCTTTGCGAAGGGAATCTATCTAGACAGAATACAGGTATAGGACATAGGTTCATAGGTATGTACTGGGCTATCTGCCCGAAGGCATATATTAGCCCAGCCACATTGTGTGGTATTCACCACCCCTTTGGTTAGTTCCCTAGGCCCTTGATCTAGCAGCTAGTACCATTGGCCCCTATCTAGTAGAGCTGTTGGTATGATCCCTGGTGTGAACTTTCTGTTACCCATCCACTCATCAAGGTTCCTCTTGAAGAGTGATAGTACGGGGCTCTGTCTTATGTAGATCGGGACCTTGTTCCATAGCAAGGGAAGTCTTTGCGAAGGGAATCTATCCCTCCAGCATGTTCTATTCATTGTTGTGCTGAGGTTTATATCCCTAGAGCATGTAGCTTGAGTAGATTTGGTTTTGCTAAGATGGAGCATGTTCAACAGTTCTGGGTTGGTCATGGCTCTGTATGTTAGACAGAGATTGCCTCTGAGAAAGCGGTATGCAACAGAGAAAAGCCTTAGTTTTTTCAATCGAGCTGCATAGGGCAACTGTTTGAGGCCAGTAATCCTCTTAGTGAGGTACCTCTGTGGTCTCTCCAGCTGCTGGAGATGCCTGGCCAGGTACATTCCAATTGGTGCATTGTACTCAATAATGGGTCTGATGAGGGAGGAGTAGAGGGGCACCACTACATCCTTAGATCTTGATGCAAACCCTTTCATGATCAGATGGGTCACATAGAAGGATTTTCTAACCACCTTGGCAACATGGTTATCAAAGGAAATCTGACTATCTACTTGGGTCCCTAGATCCCTTATTACTTCTTCAGATTTCAGGGGGTTACCTCCTATGTGGTAGTTCATGGGTACTCTGTTTTTTCCAAAGGGGATTACTACGCATTTTTTAGCATTTAGCTTGAAACCATGGCTTTGACACCATGCATCAGTCTCATTAAGGCCCTTCTGGAGGATATCCATGTCGGCCGGAGACTCTATTATAGCACCCAGTTTGCAGTCGTCCGCAAACTTGGTCAGCCACAGCCCTTCAGTGCCTGTACTTCTGAGAAGTATATGCCAAACAGGAGGGACCCCAGGACAGAGCCCTGAGGCACACCACCCATTACTGGTCTGGATTTGGACATAGATCCCGCTACTCTTACTTTGTGGGATCTGTCTGAGAGACAGTTTGCGATCCATCTTGTGACGCAAGGGTTTATGCCCAGGTTGATGTTACTTACACCATGTATTCTTTTAGTGAGAAACCTCTGTGGCATTCCAATTGTTGGCTATGCCTGGTTAGGTACACGCCAAAGCGGGCATTATACTCAATCATAGGTCTGATGAATGCTGAATACAGTGGAACAATTACTTCCTTGGACCTAGACGCCATACCTTTGTTTACAAGTTGCATAAAATAAAGTGATATCCTCACTACTGTAGACACGTGATGGTTAAAGACTAGATTACTGGGTCAACTCTTAAGGGTGTGTTGCAAATATGACAGTTACCGGGGTGGATAACTTCCCAAAGGACACTATTATGCATTTCTTGCCATTTAATTTTAGTCCATGGCTTTGACACCAGTTATTTGTCTGTGTCAGTCCTTCCTGGAGAATATTTGCATTGGTGGGGGGATTCAACAACAGCTTCTAATTTGCAATCATCTGCAAATCTGCACAACATAAAATAATATCCTTAGTACTATAAATATGTGATGTAATTAATCAGCCAGAGACCACTGGCATTGGCCTTTACATCAGACAATTAAATGCTAAAAAGGAACAGTCCCAGGACCAGTCCCAAGGGACTCCAATTGTGACCGGCCACTTTGTAGAGGTGGACTCCCCAGTTCTAACTTCCTGGGTCCTGTGAGCCAGCTGGCTATCCACCAGATGACATAGGCAGTGTGAACCATTTTGCCCTCATCCACTTCTTTGGTGACCTTCTCAAAGTCCACCAAGTTTAGCAGACATGACATGCCCTCAGTGAAACCAAATTGGGTTGGGTCCAGTGTCTGGAGGTTTCCTATGTCATTTATGATCATTTCCATGATAATTACTTCCATGGCTTTGCGTACGAGATTAGTGAGACTTATGGGTCTGTAGTTTTCAGGGTGTGTAGAAGATCTTGTTTTTTTATTCTCAAAACAACTGGAAAATCTCTGAAATTTTTTTTATAGAAAACTCAACTGATTAACAAGCAGAAGCTGCATATGCAATTTAGAAATGATTTAGATTAAGGGACATTGTACTTAGTCTTTGATAACTTGATAACATGATGTGACATAGTGAGGGACTTTAATGGAGTTTACAGTAAATAAGGCAAATGGATAGGGATTTGGGAAGTAAACATTGACCCAAGATTACGGAATGGTGCATGTAACATTATGGATAGGGATTTGGGAAGTAAACATTGACTCAAGATTACGGAATGGTGCATGTAACATTATCTAATGATATACACACTCTATGGCATATAATGTGTTTTCAGTATCCATTGAAGCATTTCATCCAATCTGTACTATAAAGTGGTTCAGTGCATGTGGGGAGCTAGTGAATTTATACTGCTTCAAGAAATGTACCAAATGCAAGAAGAACTCTCCTTGCTGGGTTATTGTCCTGACTGGCTGCAAATGAAGCCATTGAGGTGATAAGGATCACATAACCGGACTCTAGCGGCCAGATACAACGCTTTTACTTTCTTTGTTAAATGTGCTTCATATGGAAGTTCTCTGTAAATGAGTACACAGCTGTGGTACCTTAGTTAGTTACATCTGATGAAAGAAAGGTTGAAGCAAGTGATTAACTATGCAGTAGGGCTGGGCCAAGGACTCTTTTTCAGCCACAACCCAAATGCCAAAGTGCAAAACAACGTGGCTGGGCCAAAGACTCTTTTTCAGCCACAACCCAAATGCCAAAGTACAAAACAATGTGCAGACATATAATAGAAAGCAGGACAGTGTCAGTGTGTTGATGTCAGTTTAGATGACTACAGTTTCAGTGAAAATGTTTTGCCAAAAGCAATTTTGGCAATAGAGGAGAATTCCCTTTTCTCCACTTGTGTGACATCAGAGTAGGTATATTTAAGTATGTAGGTATGGGGGATATTGCCCACAGTGAGGCTGCAAGGAGGGCAGTCCACCTTGCAAAACAAGATTTACTCAAGTTTTCAAAAAAGTGCTTTTGGCAAAACATTTTTGGAGTTTTGCTTTCAGTGAAAGTTGTGTTGATCTATTAACATGATTCCAACAAATACCAAAGAATACATTGAAGTACAGATCCAAACATGTACAATATAGTATAAATAAGAAACTTAGATGGAAAATACACTTTCAGTGAAAAACACACTGATAGTAAAGATGAGATAAACAACCCAAGTCCAATAAAAAGAATGCCAACAAGCTAGGAAATGCATTTAAACTCTATATACAATGCTCTGCATCTTGTAGTCGAACTTATTGCTATTACTACTGGTCAAACAGAAGAGCATTACTATCTAATTAATTTCACTTTGTCAAACAGACTAAATAAGACCAATAAGACAAAACTCTTGTGCACTTTGAATGAAGTAACATTTTTGGGCTAGTGGCTTGCAGGCTTTGGATAAGAATGAGAATTGTGTTAGTCTAAAAATATCTGCACAACATCTATAGAAAATGAAAATCTACCAAAAACAAGTGTTACATCAGAAAAGTCATAGCGCTGTAAAGAGGAAGGACAAGGTATAATGAATTATTTATTTGATGTTCATTTACTGGGCTAGTCCAACTGGGTGGCTGCCAATTTTCAGCAGAGGCCTTGGGGAAGAGCCCCAGAGGTTACGAAGAATACAGAAAGTACAAAGCAAAAACATATACAGAATGAGGTCATTAAGATTATGTACATGGCAGTGTATAAATATGTCAACACAGTTTATACAATTGTTCCAAATTTCAAAAGAAATTAAGTTTCTTAAAGTATTCACAGCAAATGTTAAGGTAATTATTTATTTCACATTTGTTAACCAGGTTAGTCCAACTGAGTTTGAAAACAAACCCATTTTCAGTGGAGGGTCGAGGGGAAAGAGCCCCAGCAAACATAAGTAAAGGTAAACAAACAGGACAAAAACTATTAAAAATAACAATGCAAATATGAAATTAATTATAAAAAGAAAAAAAAATTATGAACATTGAGGGTTGCACTGACAGCGGTGGTCAAAATGTACTACATATGAGAGCAAAAACAAAAAGATAATCATTGTTCAAAAGAAGGACAATGTATAGACATTGATAGGAAGTGGGGGGAAAAGATAAATAGTGTGGAGAATGGGAGGGGGAGAGAAAGGAGGGGGCTATAGTAGTAGAGCTGAGGGTTTAGGAGGTTAGTTTAAGCAGAAGTTACTAACAGAGAAAGAAAGTTAGGAGATGCAACAGGTTATACAGTAGTCAGACTAAGACTACATGTGGTCAAGGCAATGGCATAATTTCAAGTTTAGTAGATGGGATTTAAGCTCCTTTTTAAAACAGGGAAAGTGAAGGTTGATCTAATATATAGAGGGAGTTTGTTCCAATTTAGTGAGGCAGAGTGTTTGTAAAGCAGTTTGCCAATATTCCTTTGGGGTTTATAAACTGAGAGAAGATGCTGATCAGCACTCCAGAGAGGCCGGGGGGGGGAGTAGAGAGTAACATGGGAGGTGAGGGCAGGCAGAGGGGTTGTTGAGTATGGAAAAGGTAGTGTGGAGTTGCGATTGCAAGAGAAGGTGTGGAAATTACAGCCACTGAAGTCTGTTTAGTGAGAGGCAGTGATGTGAAGAGAGTGGTTGGTTTTGAATAAATCTGGCAATTTTATTTTATGTTTGTTCCAGTTTCTGCATTGAGGTAGTTTGGATAATGGTAAGGATGGGGAAAGCATATAGAACACTAGGTAAGAGAAATGCCTCCGCAAGAGTGCATTTAGTGGCAGTAGTGAGGAATTTTTTTGTTCCTATAAAGTAGTCCAAATTTTTGGTGTTTTTTTTTTTGATGGCCTGTTGTATGTGCAAGTCAAATTTTAGTCGGTCATCAATTATTACCCTAAGGAGTTTGGTGTGTGAGGCAGGGGAGATAGTGGTGCCATCTAGGGAGGAAAGAGAAAATTTGGATTTAAGGTGAGAGTGTGTCTGAGCCATTTTTCAACAGAGATAAAGGAATTCTGTGTTAGTGTGTGTAGTTCAGAGATAGTATTGGGGATAGATAAGAGAGAAGAGTCATCTGCATATTGTATTACAGATGAGACACTGCAGGATGAATGTAGGTTGTTGGTAAAAATGTTGAAAAGGAGCAGTCGAAGTATGGACCCTTGGGGTACTCCTGTTTGAACAGCATGGAAGGGTGAGAAAGCCTGCTGCCATCTAACAGCTTTTCTGTCAGTAAGGTAGGTTGGAACCAGCCAAGAGTAGAAAGAGAGAGGTTTAGGTCTGACAGTTTGTTAAGAAGGATGGGATGAGACACAGTGTTAAAGGCTTTAGAGAAATCAAGGAATATACAGGAGATGAGGTTGTTGCCCCTAGCTTTTGCAACATTTTGAGTAAAGGATAGTAAGGCAGTCGAGGTACTGTGTTTAGGGCGGAAACCATGCTACGAGGGGGTGAAGAGATTTTCGTGAATGACATAGGGCAGTAGTTGAGTACATATACATTTTTCAAGGATCTTAGAGAGCAGTGAGAGAATAGTGATTGGTCTATAGTTAGAGGGTTCAACAGAGTTGCCACCTTTGTGCAGAAGAGTGGTATAGAAGGATTTTCATATTTCCAGTACGGTAGATTCCTGAATGGAGTGGTTGATTAAGATATATATAGTGTATGCAATAGAGTCAGCAGCAATTTTCAGAAATAGAGGGGGAGTTTATCAGTGGAGGGACAGCATGGTTTTAGTTTAAGAAGCAGGGATTTGATGACACTGTAAAAACTCCACTGCCAATCATGAGCAGACAGATGAACCGCTGTGGCGACCCCTAACCGGGAAAAGCCAAAAGAAGAAGAAGAAGAAGAAGTAGAAACAGGTCGCAAGGTAAAAGGCCGAGAGACAGAGGAGCATAGAGGTTTAGGGGGTGGTGAGGGTGACACGAGTTGGGATGAGCCGAGTTACCAGAGGGTAGGAGTTTAGAGATGCTGTCTATGAAGTGTTGTTGAGTAAGTCTGCAGTCTCAGAGGGAGAGTGATGGGGGAAAGGGTTTGGGATGGTAGGAGAACCAGTGTGGAGCAGGGAGTTCATAGTACTCCAGAATTTTTGGGGGTCATTTGGGTGAGAGCTTTGAAAGCTAGTGAAATATTGGCATTTATCCAAAATAATAAGTTTTTTTACACAATTTCTGAGTTGTTTATAAGAAGATGATGATGATGATTCATTATTTACAAAGATAGCATTTACAAGGTTTCCTTCAGATTTATTGCCTAATGTCAATATAGAAGAAATAAAGTCTTATCGAGTGTGGGATAACTTAAGCCAGGAGTTAAACAGGAGCATAGCCAGGAATTAGGTGGGTCTTGAGGAGTATTTCAATTGTGTAGTGTTAGGGTTGGTTACAATATTTGGGGGTGGGGGGAGGCAAATTTCAGGTTCTTGAGATTTGATTGGAGTAGAGAGACTGTCCATATTGGTTATTAGCCTTTGTGACTTGTAATAGACATTTGTTCTTGGATCGCAGCTGCCTTATATTAGTTTTTAGTTGAAGTAGGATATAGAATTCTGGACACTTTCTGGCGGATATACCATACCGCGAGTCATTTTTAGTTGAATATATGTTAGAAGACTGAGTAATTCAAGCCAGTTTAGATGGAGAAGTGCAGTGCAGTGATGAGATCTATCTGGAGAATTATTGGCAAATTTGGCAATTTTACTATACCAGGCTTTTAGCTTAGCTATATCAGGCATACTGAAGGGTAGAGAGCAGATGAGTTCTGACAATTGACTGTCTTGTGACATCAGTGAGGTATGGTTTAATTCTATAAAGAGAGCCTAGTTTAATGTGCTTTCTTTATGGTTAGAGACAGGTCAAATTTCAAGTTTTTATCTACTGTAACACCAAGTAGTTTAGTGTGTGTTACCGGTTTCATCTTGGTGTTGTCAGAAGTATATATTTGAAAGGGGGATTGTAGGTCTTGGATTTTGTTATTAGAAAAAAAATCATGAGTTACGTTTTTTTTAGGATTTATGATTAAATGGGAGTCAGAGAGCCAAGACTCTACTGCTGTAAAAGATCACTGGGTGATTTCTTGTAGTCTGGAGAGAGTGGAGGCTGTGCAGATGAGTTTAGAGTCACTTGCATATTGTATAACTGTGGGTAGGTTGGTAGAAGTAAACAATTTATTGGTAAAGATGTTAAACAGGAGTGGATCAAGGATGGAAACTTGAGGTACACCTGATGAAACAGGTAATAATGAAGACAGTTTGCTTTGCCATTTTACAGCTTTTCGGTCTGTTAAGAAGTTGTGAAACCAGGTAAGGGCAGAGTTGCTTAGTTTGAAAGAGAGAGGTTCATGTAGTAGTTTTTGATGTGAAACGGTATCAAAAACTTTTGCATATCAAGGAATATTGAGGAGATAAGCTGATCATTATTTCTGAGTTGGTTAATGTTATTTGTGAAACTTAAAAGAGCAGTTGTAGTACTGTGGTTAGGTCGGAAGCCACTTTGAGAATAAGTGTTAAGGCTATTAAAAATAGTAGGTAGTTTATGAGCTGATAATGGATACATTTTTCTAGTATTTTGGACAGTGGAGATAAGATTGTAATTGGTCTTTAATTAGATATGTCAATACAGGCTTTTCCTTTGTTTAATAACACAGACAATTTTCCAGATTTTAGGAATATATTGTTCGGTTATGGAGCGATGAATCAAGAGGGAGATTGTATAGGCTATTGCACTGGCAGCTATCTTAAGGTATTGAGAGGGTAGATTATCTAGAGCAAGGGGAGGTAGGTTTAAGCTTACATACCATCTTTTTATGGTGCTGTTTTGAATAAGGGAAAAGAGAAAGTATTTGAAGTTATATTGGAATCTACTGGAATGGTTAAAGTTGTATTATTAGAAGTTTTTGTTAGGTTTAGAATGGAGTTAGTGAAATAAGTATTGAATTGAGTGGCTATACTATGTGTTGTATTTGCACTGTTAGGAGTAGGGGTTTTAGTTTGACTAGGATGTAGTAGCTGATTTATAGAAGCCCATCATTTTTTAGGATTATTATGGTATTTCTGGTTGGCTTTAATATAGTACTTTTTTTGTCATTTTGAATCTGTTTCTTAGCTTTATTTCTGAGTTGCCGATAGGTGTCTCGGATGGTTTTGTTTTTGCTGGACAGGTAATGAGCCCAAGCTTTGCCTCTGGTTCCAATAAGTGACTTGGTTTCTTTTAGCCAGGGGGAGACATTAGTTTTTATTTTAATTGTTCTGGGGGGTGCAAGGTTGTTCAATATGTTTAGGAATGTATTGTTAAAATAAGATACATCTGTGTCTAAAGGTAGTGCTAGTACAGAAGATCCAGTCACATTGTTGTAGGGTCATATAATGGTTTGAGGTGAGAAATTGTGTGTGTTATGAATTTGTCTGTATAATTTTGTGAGGAGTAGGTATTGTCTTACCATACAGGCAGGTGAGTGGTCACTAATGGTATCTGGAAGATAACCTCAGTGCCAACAACCTGTGACTGTTACTATATTGGCAAAACTAACCGTAGTTTAAGGGAGAGAATTTTGGAACATGCAGGTGATATCAAGAAAGTAAATAAACTAATGCACTGGCCAAGCATGTCACTGAAATGGGGAGTGAACATAAACGTGGGCGTGTTTCCATTAAACCTGTCTTAAAAGGGAGAAAATTACCTCAGTGAATTTTTCAATTAGATATGTCATGTGATTTTTATATATAAATGGTTGTATTGACTGTTTTTATTGCAAGTCTGATGAAGCAGCAGTTTTGCTGTGAAAAATGTTAACTTTGTACATTAAATCTTTTACTGTACAGCTGTGTTGGTCGGCTTTATATTTTTATTTTATAGTTTCTTGTGTATTTTGTCAACCTTAACTGGGCAGTGCCACTTTTTATATTTCTATATTAAAATGTTAGGGATAAGCCAGTGAAGGAAGTCCTCAGTTATGTTAGGTTTATTACCTTATCGAACATAAACTGCTATTATTGTTATGTATTTATTGGGGTTTATTTCGAATTTAGTAAATAGCATCTCTGCATTGTTGAGTAGTGGTGGGTTTGGCTCCAGACACTCAATTTTTAGAGTATTTTTGTATAAGATGGCTATGCCACCACCACATTTGTTTGGTCTGTCTAGCCTGTGAATATTATAGCCATTGGGTAATATTTTGTTATTGCTTACTGTAGGTTTTAGAAAGTTTTCATTTAAAATGGCTCTGTCTGGTGAATAGAGACAGAGGGGTGCATGGAATTCTTGTATTTTATTTGTAAGGTTCCTGAGGTTTATGCCTAGAAGTAGGAGATTTGATGTACTATGAACATTGTTAGTAGTGGTTTGTGTATTTTGAATATATGACTGGTTTAGTGTAAACTAGCTAGTATTAGTATTCGGACCTGGGTTTGGATGTACATCACCACTTAGTGTTATCTTAGTTTTTAAATATATGGAAGGTACTAGGTATTTGGTTAGTAGTCTGGTGTATTTACAGAGTATTTGCAATGGGGTGTGTTGTTTTTGTGTACCTATATGAGAACAAGGTTGTTTTGATGATGTTAAAGAGCCATGGAGCTATGGGGAAGTGTTGAAGTTTAGAATAAGGTGGAACTGGGAATGGACTGATAGGTGGGGTATAAAGTACAAGAGAGAGCTTTTGATAGCAAGTTAGAATAGAGGCACTGAAGAGAAGTATTAGCAGTGGTATGTGAAGGAATTACATGGTGAAGAATTATAAAGAGAAAGGTAGAAAGTATATAAAGGATATGTAATGGGATGAGGGGTAAATTAATTATTATACTACATCAGAGAAGTATGGTTGAAGGTAGACAGGTAGTGTCAGTTTCCTTGATTACAAATAGCAGAGGAGTGTATTGAGGATGATACAGGGGAGAAGATAAGTAAAAAGAGGAGGAGGTATTAGCAGGTGGGTGGCGATATATGATCGATGAGGTTTGTGACTGGATGAGATTAAAAGGTGAGAGTGGTTTATGCAAGTTTAAATGTAGGACTAGGGGGGTGGGTGGAGAAGCCGAGTGAGCATAGCGAAGGTAAGCAGAGCGGGGTTAGCTCAATTTGAAACAAGTTTGGGAAACAAAATTAAAACGATCAGTAACGGTTTGAAATCCTTAGCATTATAGCTATTTCAGACACAGTAGTGTAATAGCAACCACCAGATGCAATCAAGGAGGTACACCAAGTAGAAAATTGACATGTGGAGGAGTCAGGCCGCACAAAAATCAAAGATGAAGCAATTGTAGGAGTTCATATTTCACAACCTGGGCCAGAGGAACACAAAAGAGAATAACTGGATGGAGCAGGGCAACAAGGCTGAGCAGAGGCCTGCCTGGACATGTCAGAGAAATCCAGCGGAGATGCAAAGGCTAGGAGTGCTACACAGTAATTACAAGGCTTTAGGCAAGGTAGATTCAAGGAGGAAAAGGAAGGGGGGGGGGTCACAGTGATGTGCTGAAACTACTGCTGGACAGCACAAAATCAATTAAATAATAATTTAACAGCCCATATACATTAAATTAGGTATTTGCAGATGGTAATAGGAATTACAGCTGTTGTTGGACAGTAGATCCACTTCCAATCAGGTAGAAATGACACAAGTCAAAGTGGCAAAAGGGCTTAAGACCTTTTTACAAAAAAACCCTGTTTGTATTGCATTTAAAAAACAGTTAAACAATATCCAGAAGGCAGAAGCACATCACTGGATGAGTCGGTAACCCTTGGACGTTTGGAGCTGCACAGACGTCTGAGGAGGGGTATGAAATCTAGCCCTAAACAAGAATGATTAATGCAGAGAGATATACTTGTTTTTCTTATAAAAATGATTACAGTGTATTTTCAGAAGGAAAACAAAGGAAACACTCTAATTCTAATTAAACAGCAGGGAGGGCATGGAAAGTAGAGTTTTGTACACTTACCGTGAATGTAGATGTTCAAGTGTATTCACTGTTGCAGTCCTAACTGATAGGATTTCCTGCCATGGAAGCCCTTGGCTGGCCCGACTTCCAAAGACTTTCCTCCTCCTCCTTCGTCCAGAGCTGGTGGATGTCCTGACCAATATCAAGATGCTCAAGGATAAAGGGAGTCTGCCAACACCATAATCTCTGTACTTTCTTGTCCCCAACAGTAAGGAGCCCCTAACTGGTCACCAAGATCAAGGACCTTAGCCAAGGAAACTTCAGAGCAGGGGGGAGCAACCTGGATCTAGAGAGGAAAATGCCCATCCCAACGTTTGGGGCAAGATGGGAAGAAGGGAGGAAAAGAATATTGCAACAGTGAATACACTTCAACATCTACATTCATAGTAAGTGCACACAACTGTACTATGTTCTTTGTGTTTCACTGTTGCAGTCCTAACTGTTGGGATGACTGCCAAAGCTGATAAGAGGGTGGATGGAGAATTTTATGCAGAGGATAGGATGCCCTGCAAGACTGCAGTGGCAAACTCAGCCCTGGACTTGGAGAAGGTTAGAAGATGATAATGCTTGTGAAGGTATGCACAGAGGACCAAGCAGCTGCTTCTAAAATGTCCTTGGTGGCTACCCCTTGAAAGGCAGTAGCCCTGGTGGAGTGTGACCTCACAGAGTTTGGTGGCCTTTTTTCTATAATGGTTGTAGCAAAACAAAATACAGTGGGAGATCCATTTGGAGACTGTTTAGAAACTGGTCTCCCCTCAGAGTTGCTGGCGAAGGCCACAAAAAGCTCATCAGACTTTGACATATTTTTTTGTACTGCTCAACTAGTAACACAGTTGGCTATGTACATCCAGTGAATGGAGAATGCTTTCACCCTTATTCTGAGGGTTAGGAAAGAAGGTGGATGGTCTGGTTCAAAGTGATCTCTGTAACCACTTTAGGCATAAAGGAGGGATTGGTTCTATGAGACAATCTGTCAGCATGGAATGTGATAAAAAGTTCCACACACACACACAAGGGCCTGAAGCTATGATACTCTTCTATCTGAAGTAATGGCTAGCAAAAAGGTTATGTTCCAGGTCAAGAACTTGATGTTTGCGGAAGCAGCTGGCTCAAAAGAGGGGAGGGTGAGCTTCTCCAGAATGAAACTAAGATCCCACAGGGAAAAGGAGGTTTTCTAGGGGGGTCTAATGTAAATAACCCCTCCCAGGAACTGAGTGGGTGGGAAAAGAGATGGGGTAGAGAAAGGAGATTAGCTAAAAGGGCTGGAGCATGAATTTTAATAGAGGAATAAGAAAGTCCTTTGTCAAAAATTTCTGATAAGTATAAAAGGATCAGATTAACATGAGCTTGAATAGGATTCTATCCCTTTTGTCTGCACCATACAGTAAATCTCTTACATTTGGCAGAGTAAGATTTTCTTGTAATAGGTCTCCTGGCTTTTCTATAATGCCCAGGACTGTTTGTCAAGACATGTTCCCCTCTAGAGATTCAAAATATCATTAGAGTTGTCAACTTGAGAGTGTTTAGGTTAGGTGTATGATGTTATCCTTGTTCTGTGCTAATAGATCCACTCAGGGCAGCAACCATTGCCTCAGCCAATTTGGTGCTATTAGAGTGACCCTTGGCCCTTCCTCCTTTATTTTTAGCACTACCTGGGGAGTAACAGTACCAGGGGGAAGGCATAGAGGAATAGGCCTGTCCAAGAGAAGGAAAAGGCATCCATCCTCCAAGGCTGACTTGGTATTGGTCCATGACCAAAACTTTTCCAAGTGAGAGTTTTCTTTTGTGGTGAAAAGGTCTTTCTCTGGCACACCCCATTATCTGTATATGCAAAGAAAACTTTCTGATGCAGTTGCCTCTCATAGGATCTGACAGGCTCCTGCTTAGGTGATCTGCCAGTTGATTTCATTCTCTTGGTATGTACTGAGCCATGAGGTGCAGACCTAGGGAATTTGCCGTTTCTCAAAGATCCATGGCTTATCAACAAAGGGGGTAAGAGTGAGTCCCCCCAGCTTGTTTATGTACCACATAACTGTCATATTGTCTGTATTTATTAGTAATATGCCTGATTTCCACTGGTCTTGGAAAGCAGTGAGGCCTTTTGGGACTGCCAGCAGTTCTTTTTGGTTGATGTGTTTATTTTTGAACTAGGAGTCCAATCTGCCCTGTGTATTTAATTTGTTGCAGTGAGCCCCCCTCCCCCAGACTATGTCTGAGGCATTTGTGGTCAAGGTTTGGTTCTGAGGAATAAACCTGAAGGGGAGGCCTGGATTGTGGGAACACTCTTGGGCCCACAAGGCTAACTCGTTGATGAAAGGAGGGACATGTTTCACCCTGAAGTTGAGAAATTGGGAGTGCTGGTATCATTGTAGCTTCTTTATGTGGAGTCTGGCAAGGAGGATCGTGAGGATGCAAGAGACCATGTAGCCCAACACTTTGAGGAGCTCTGTGGCAGTAAGGTGGTTCCTGTGAAGGAGTTTTTATAAGTATTGAGTTAGAAAGTTAACCTTCTTTGAAGAAAGGAAAGCCTTTTTAAGAGAGGAGTCCAACAAATGCAATCCTGTTTGTGGGGATTGTCTGAGATTTTTAGATATTGATGGTGAACCTCAGAAAAGCCAGGAGTTCTTGGGTATAAAGAAAATCTGTTTTGAGTTTTTCTAGATTTGTTGCTTGAATTGGGCAATTGTCTAAGTAGGGGTAAATTTGAATGCCATTTTGTAAATAGCCTAGATACAGTAGACAAGCCAAATGGCAGCACACAAAATTGATAATGCTTCACACCTGCTCGGAAGCATAAGAACCTCCACTGGGCATTTTTCCTATAGTAATGTGGAAGTATGCATCTTTTAGATCCAGGGATATCATACAGAAGTTGGGGAAAATCACAGGTAGCAATTTTTGAAGGGTTAGCATTTTGAATTTTAGTACCTGCAAGAATCTGTTGAGCCTTGACAGGTCCAGGATAGATCCCCAGGTACCCACTTTTCTTGGGAGTAAAAATAGCCTTGAGTAAAATCAATTTTCTTCCGATGTGTTTTGTACTGGTTCTACAGTACCTTGGGTGCACAAGTGCTGAATTTTCTGGCCTCTGTCTTTTGATTTGGTGGAATACCTGGGAAGCCTGAGCAAGTTTGAGGTTGTTTGAACCAAAATTTGTAGCCTCTATTTTTGATTTTTGGTACTGATCTCTAGTAATGAGTCCAACTTTTTTAAGAAGAGGGACAGTTGTTCTAGTCTGTGGCAGTAGGATAGGGATGTTGGGGAGTGGCTCGAGGGAGGGAGAAAGGAAGGCTCATGGTCAATTCATGATGTCTCCCTACTGACAGGATCCCACAAGCCTATTGGAATCTACTTGATGCTGTTTTGATTGCTGGTGCCGCCTCTGATTCCTGTCTCTTCTAGGTTTCCTGTGTCTTGGTTTAGGCTGAGAGGCCTGAGAGGACCAGTGTTTGGTAGGATAGTTATGGATGAAGCAGTGTGATTGAACATGAAGAAAGTCCTTGACCGTTTGCATGGGCTTGGCCTTATTTTCCATCTGCTTAAATACTGCATCAGCCTTAGGAGCAAAAAGGTAATCTTTGTCCAAAGGAGCATCCAAAAGACTGGATTTCACATGTTCAGGGAGGGAATTCTCCCTCAGACAGACATGTCTTCTAATTATTGAGCCTGTAGCTGCTGCCCTGCTTGATGTTTCCAGAGCATCATAGCCACAGTGCAAGGAGTACTTAGCTACTTGAGAGCAGAAGTTGCATAAGTCTAGCAGTTCCTTAGAGATGGCCTTATTTTTCAGTCCCCACCAGTTTTTCTTCAACTGGTCTAAGAGGGATTCTTATGCTTGACCATATAAAATTGGCAATTTAGGGCCCCCATAACCAGGGTAGCAGAGCTGTAGACTTTCTTCCGAACTTGTCCAAGGCTCAACTTTCTTTGCCAGTTGGCAGGATTTTTTTTTGAAGTCCTAGGTTTAGCTACCTTAGGACCCTGGGTCACCACCACTTGATGATCCACTACAGGGTTCTTCAAAAGGTGCCTATGTGAATCCATAACCCTGTAAAATGTGTCCGACTTTCAAGGGATGGAGGGGGTCAAACAAAACAGTGTCCACTACCTCTAAGACTGGAGGAATGGCAAGGGTTTTATGCTCAGGAAGTATTAGGAATTCCCTGAATCTCTTCTTGGATTGTGGATAATCTTGACATTCTCATTTGAAGTGTTTCCTCATTGTGTGCAGGGTGTCCTTAAAAGAAATGTCCTTGGGGGAGCTAAGGAAAGATTCTCATCAGAATTGAATTCTAATAAGAAGAAATAGACAAACCTTCATCAAAGGTGGATTCACCACAGTCATCCTCTGAGTCAAAGGAATCAGAAAACGTAAGAGTAGAGATGTTTCTTTTCCTTTTATCAGGAGAAGATTCAGGGGCGGCATCTGGATAAAACTGTGGTAATCAAATCCTCAGCCAGCCTAACCAAGTCCTGTTGATAAGCCTGAGTTTGGGAGTGTTAGCTGTCAAGCCTCAGCTGAGGCAAGCTGGATGCAGCCTTTTTATGTGAAGCCTTAGGCTTGGGCCTAAGGGTAACATCAGAGCTAGGGCAGGGAAGCAGCTTGACAGCCAAATTCCTGAGAATGGTGAAAGTACAGTTGTGTGCACTTACCATAAATGTAGATGTTCGAGTGTATTCACTGTTGCAGTCATTACATTTGGGTTATCTGCTTGCAGGTAGCCCTCAGTCGGCCTAATTAACAAAGTCTTGGGTCCTGCATTGGTTGCTGTCACTTTTGCCATGACGTCAGGTCGTCAGGGGTATAAAACCTGCAGCCGACGCCATTACATCAGTTTTTCTTGCCCCAGATGTCAGGTGCCCCCCTAATGGGAAGCAATTAAATATAAAAGTACAAAGATATACCTCCAACAAAAAAGCAAATACACCAAAAAGGCTTTTAAGCATAGTAAAGGAAAGTAGAGGTATAATCAAAAGAAGATAGGGGGCTGGAGGGACAGTAACCAGGACTGCAACAGTGAATACACTTGAACATCTACATTTATGGTAAGTGTACACAACTGTACTATGTTCATGTTTCACTGTTGCAGTCATTACATTTGGGTAGATTCCCAAAGCTATGGTTGGGAGGAGGACTTCAGATAGCATTAGGGCCAGCTATAAGGCCCTGCAAGACTGCAGTGGCAAAGCCAGCTCTGGATTTAGAGAAAATTGGCAAATGATAATGCTTGGTGAAAGTATTTACAGAACTCCAGGTAGCAGCTTTTAGGATGTCCCTGGTAGGGACGCCTCTTCGAAAGGCTGTAGAGGTAGATGCAGCCCTGGTGGTCTGAGATCTGATCCCCTGGGGGATAGGTTTTCCATGGTGCTTATAGCAGAAATGAATGCAATGGCTTATCCATTTAGAAATAGTTTGCTTTGAAATAGCCTTCCCCTCTGCCCCTGCAGCAAATGCCACCAGCAGTTGTTCAGATTTCCTTTGAGGTTTAGTCCTGTCCAAGTAGAATCTAAGTTGTCTGTGCACATCTAAGGAATGCAGCATCCATTCCCCTTTATTCTGTGGATTGGGAAAGAAGGTTGGCAAATGAATGGACTGATTAAGAGCCACACTGGATACCACCTTGGGCATGAAGGATGGATTGGTTCTGAGGGACACCCTGTCCACATGAAAGATGATGAAAGGCTCCATTGCCATAAGGGCCTGTAATTCAGATACCCTTCTAGCTGAAGTGATTGCTAAAAGGAAAGCTGTTTTCCAAGAAAGAAATTTTAAGTCTGCAGTAGCAGCTGGCTCGAAAGGAGGTAGAATGAGTTTCTCCAAGACCAAGTTAAGCTCCCAGGTTGGGGTTGGAGCTCTCCTGGGTGGTCTCAAATTTTTGGCCCCTCTGAGGAAATGCTCGAGCAGTGGATGAGAGAAGAGGGGAGGTTCTGTGTTATAATGAGCCGAAATGGCTGAGACGTGGATTTTAATGGAGGAAAAAGACAGACCCTTGTGAAGCATCTCAGTTAAGTATTGTAAAATTTGAGGTAGATTGGACGCTCCTGTGCTCATCCCTTGAGAATGGTTCCAGGCACAGAATCTTTTCCATTTTTTCAGCATAAGATTTTCTAGTACTAGGCCTCCTTGCCTCTAAAATGATATCCATCACAGGTTTGCTGAGGGATGGTAAAGGAGAGATTAAGTAATTAGCCAGGCTGCAAGGTTCAGTGTTAGAAGCTGAGGGTGCAGAATCTGGTTCTCCTGCTGAGACAGCAGGGAAGGAGTCTGAGGCAGGTGACATGGAGAAAACCATGACAGACTGCACAGGAGGGGGTACCAGTGTTGGCGCAGCCAGCCTGGAGCAATCAAAATCATCCTTGGTTTGTCCAATTTGATTTTTAGTAGTACTTTGGAGAGCAGAGGCAGAGGGGGGGGGGAGGCATAGACTGATATTTTTTTCCAGCTGAAGGACAGAGCATCCACTTTCCAGGCTTGTTTGTGGGGAGTCCTTGTGCAAAATTTGTCCAATTGGTAGTTCTGGGGAGAGGCAAACAGATCTATATCTGGGCTCCCCCATTTGCTTGTCAACATGTTGAAAATCCTTGGTTCCAGTTTCCAGTCGTGTGGGTCCACGAGGTTTCTGCTTAGTCCGTCTGCCAGTGTATTCAATTTTCCTGGCAGGAATTGAGCTTGTAGGTGCACTCAGTAGCTCAAGGCTGTGTTCCACAATGCCATGGCTAGTCTGCAGAGGGGGTAAGAATGAGTACCCCCCTGCTTGTTTATGTACCACATAACAGTGGTTCTGTCTGTCTTTACCATTAGTTGTCCTGGAAGAATGTGATCCTTGAAGGCTTCTTTTTGATTGATATGCAGGTGCATTTGACTTGGGTTCCATTTGCCCTGAATGCACTTCCCTGCCTGGTGAGCCCCCCATGCATAGTCTGATACGTCTGTTGTTAGGGTTTGGGTGGCAGGGGGTGGTGTGAAAGGTAGTCCCTTGTTTTGGTGGCAGGCCTCCAAAGCCCACCAAATAAACTCTAGGCGTAGGCAAGGTATGATAGGAATCATTGTTTCTAGGTCTTGAGAATGTTGACACCATAGGCTTTTTAGATACCACTGCAGTTTCCTCATATGCAGTCTTGCATATGGAATTAGAAGAATGCAGGAGGCCATGAACCCCAAGGCTTGCAGTATTTGTCTTGCAGATAGCAGGGTTTTTGTGGCAACTTGTTTGAATTAGGTTGTCAAATTAATTTCTTTCTCTGGCGTGAGGTAAGCCATCTGGGAAGCTGTATTCAAGCTTGTTCCCAGGAATATAATTTGTTGACAGGGTACCAAGCACGATTTCTTTTCATTTATGGTGTACCCCAGACAAGTTAGAACCCTTTGTACAAAGGCCAGATGATTCAAAAGTATGTCCTGGCTTTCTGCCTGAATTAGACAATCGTCCAGGTATGGGTATATTTGAATATTTCTTTGCCTGCAAAATGCAATAACTGGAGCTAGCACTTTGTAAATACCCTGGGCACAGTAGATAAGCCAAAGGGCAGTGCAGAGAACCGATAGTGTGTGTAGCCTGCTTTGAAGCGTAGGTATCTTCTGCAAGATTCCCTGATTGGAATGTACAGATATGCTTCTTTTAAATCTGGTGTTGCCAACCAGGCATCTTTGCCTAGCATAGGAAGTAATTGGTGAAGAGTCAGCATCTTGAATTTTGGAATCTCCAAAAAGGTGTTTAGAGTAGACAGGTCCAGGATAGGGCACCATGAATTGTATTTTCTAGGTACCAGGAAAAGTCTCGAGTAGAAACCTTGTCCCTTTTCTTCTTTAGGTACCAGTTGAATAGCCCCCGTGCTTAAGAGAGAAAGTATTTGTTTTTGGGCCTCTGCCCACTGATTTGGGGGTAGGTCCGGCCACCCGCTTGGTTTTGGCAATGTGTGGAAGTGAAATCTGTATCCCTGGGACACTATATTTAAAACCCATTTGTCCTGGGTAATGAGTTCCCAATTCTTTGCATGAAGAGCAATCTTCACCCCCAAAGGGGCAGTCAGTTGATAAGTGCTTGGAAATTTTAAAAGGAAGTCAATGAGACAGTTTACCATAGGGGGAGTCTTATTATTCCCAGATTTGGAAGTGGAGGCCCCCCACTGCTTAGTTCTGTGTGTCCCCTGGGACTGAAACCTGGGGTTTTTGCTGTGTCTGGGCTTGGCTTGAGAAGACATGGAAAGGACCAATTCTTAGAGGGCTAGTGCCTACTAAATCTTGGAGGCTGAACTTGTAAAAAATCTTTAACAGTTTGCATAGATTTAGCTTTATCTTCCATCTTTTTAAGAACTTCTTCAGCCTTGTTGCCAAACAGGCAGTCCTGATTTAAAGGAGCATCCGACAATTTAGCTTTAACATGATTAGGCAAAGATTGCTCCTTAAGCCAAGCATGCCTTCTGAGCACAGACCCAGTAACAGCAGCACTGCAAGAAGCCTCTAATGAATGAAAACCACATTGCAAAGTATGTTTTCCAACTTGTTCAGCAGAATGCATTAAATTCTGTAATTCTTTATTTTCCACACAGTCAGGAATCAACATAATTTTCTGTTTAAGCAGTCCAATTACATGTTGCTGATACTCTAACATATGAAACTGGCAGTTTAAAGCCCTAATGGCCAAGGTTGCAGAAATGTAAACCTTCTTACCCCATCTATCCAGCGCCCTGGAGTCTCTATCAGAAGGGGTAGGATTTTTAGCAGTAGAAGCCTTAATGCCCTTGGGCCCCTATGAAATGGTCTCTGGATCTGCAATAGGATTTTTAAAAAGGAACTTGTGGGACTCGGGGACCCTGTACTATCTGTCAGGTTTTCTGGGAGCAGGAGGCAGGGAATCAGGGGCCAAACTAGATTCCGAAAAAGCATCATCAACAATGTCTAGCACAGGAGGAATAGCTAAAGGCCTATGCTGAGGTAGGAGAAGGAAATCCCAAAGCCTCTTTTTTAAATCAGAAAAATCCTGGCTTTCCCAGTGGAAATGCTCCCTTATAGTATGTAAGGTTTCCCCAAAAGAAAAATCCTCAGGAGGGGAAGCAGGGGGAATGGAGTCCTCTGCACCAGAATTTTCATAAGTAGATAGGTCAAATCCAGATCATCAGAAGAATCAGAAACAGAATCCTGATCAGAAGATTCATAGTCAACTTCAGTCCTAGGCCTTTTAGAAGGGGGGGTGGCTACCCCCCATTAGAGTTATTAGATCTTCAGCCATTCTTATTTGTTTTTTAGGCATAGAGGCCTGAGCATGTGGCCTGGGCGTCGGTTTTTAAGCATGGACCGAGATTTAGGCCTAAGTAAAGAAGGGGGCGTCAAATTAATATGCAAGTCCGTAGGCCTGAATACACCCTCAGAAGTCGGTGCCTGCAAACGGCTCCAGACCCATCCAAGGTAGAGACATCCGTGGGTTCCATAGTTGAAGCATCTCGTGGCATACCGGACTCTGAATGGGTCTCGGTAGAGGCCTGCAAATCAGAAGTAGTGGGCATCAAGGGCTGCGAAAGCACTTCACTGAGTACCGGCGAACTAGCGACTGGCTTAGGAGGAGCATCGTTGTCAGTTTTGGACCTTGGTGGCTTGTCTCTGTCTTTATCTTTGCATTTTTTCAGAATCCCAGTAGTCGGATGGCTAAACGATAATATTTCTGGAAAATTAAACAGAGAACCGAAATATTTAGAGGCAAAAATATATCGATGACGGATAGTGCGCTGATTAAATAAAGCACAAAACCGACAGCAAGGTACGTCTTGGTTAGGGCCTAGGCAAGGAATACAGTACGAATGAAAATCTTTATGAGGTATTTGCTTTCCACAAGTAATGCAGTTATTAACTTTTACTGACATTGGTAAGGAGCAAGAAAAAAAGTTTCCCCAACTGGGTACTTAGCTTTAGTTGAATACTTCGGTTCTGAAACTCAAAAACGAAAATTTCAGGAGTCAACCGACCGGCACTTGCAAACTGCTTCTGCTTCAGGCACCACACAGCAAGAAAGACTGATGTAATGGCGTTGGCTGCATGTTTTATACCCCTGATGACCTGACGTCATGGAAGAAGTGACTTTGTTAATCAGGCCGACTGAGGGCTACCTGCAAGCAGATAACCCAAATTTAATGACTGCAACAGTGAAACACTAAGAACATCTGAGGTGATCTCCTAATGATGGGAGACTCCAGTCTCTCCTTCTACAGTTTGAAAATGGTTGTCGAAACCAGAACCTGTGAAGAGGCTCTGGACTCAACTGATGAGCTAAGTCCTTCAGCTTGTGCAGAAATAGAGGGAGCAGGCTGCATATCAGACTCCAAATGGTTCTTCTTGAAAGAGGCCTGTGCCACGACCTCAGTCATCAGAGGGGACTGTGAAAGCATTCTCACCTTCTTTGATGAAAACCAGTCTTGGTGGACAGCAAACAAATGTCACCCAGTCATCTATGCTATGGGCGCTTCTTCCACCTAGGGAGATCAACCTCAACCCAACCAGTGGATGACATGGTACGAGAAAGGCCCTAACGGCTTGCTAAAGTGCTTAGCTAAAATCTCTGCCAAAACAAATCAATCCTGAAATCAGAGCACATTAAGATGGCCATCTTTAAGGCCATATGTCTGGACAATAAACTGTCTGCTTTTAAGGCACTCCTGCATTTGTAAAACTTCTGCCTAGTTAGTGAAATTTGGTTTAAATTTAGAAAGAGCACTCCCTCTATACCAAGGTTTGGCACTTTTCATGCCTTCAGTCCCAGTGGCAACTGTGGTGGATTATCCATTGTTGTCAAGGAACATTTTACCTCCAGGCAGATCCCTAGGGACTTGCAAACCAAACTTGTATTAATTTATCAACTAATAACATGTTACAAAGCCTCTTTCTTATCCTCTGATGACCATATACGATTCCTTAGTGTTCTAAATGATTACCTTATCAGCAAAAAACTCATTTATTTAGGGTAACTTTAACTACACTTCAACATACCTCTTCACTGTCCAGATTTTTGCAAAATGTCCAGATTTTTCCCTCATATTTTAGGTCTGTTCCTCATAAAATTTATGATTTTCTGGCAAATTACTGGGATGATCTGAGGACTGAAGCCACTAAATAACTATATACATTTGTGTTTCAGACTTCATACCCATCAGAAAATTGAATGCTAAGACAAATCCTGTTATTCTAGCAACTTTCTAAAGTTTATAAGAGCAGAATTTAAAATCTGTCCCTATTTTTGAGCCTTTGTCCTCCCCACCCATTCTGTCAGGCTTTGTCCAGACTTTTTGCACTCAGAGGTTGAGAGTTATGCACTTCAATAAACTAGGAACCTATACCTCCATGTAGGATATGCCTAAACATTCCTGGATTTAATACACAACAATTCCACTAAGCAGCTGGTAACTAAACCTCCTGAAGGCTTGGCATTCTTGACCCGATTTTTACAAATATGGCCACCTCTTGCACTACTCGGGTATCTTTTTCCCCAGTGAAGTCTGACCATAAACTTGTGACCTTCTCCTTTAATCTCCCAAAAAGTTCCTACAGCAAACCCCACTGAATTTAAGGACTACAAATATGCCAACCTATACGCACTATGGAAATAAATATCAAGATTCACTTATGAATGCACCTTTCTAGTCCGTAATACAGCAGCAAGCTTCACTAAGGAATTCTATATCCATTTAGAAAAAGCCTTTGAGCTAGCAGTCCCTACCAGAACCAAGTACCACCAGAAATTCAAAAACAAAGCATCCTGATAGTCCACCAGCATAAATAAACTATACAACAAAAGAAAAACTGCTTAAACTAGTAGATCCAAAACCAGTCTTTTCAAGGATAGTATCAGAAGCATTACAAAAAAATGAAGCAGACTATTAGGTGCACTAAAGGGCCAGTGAATTTAAGCTGACATCTGAAGCCAAAGACAATTATAAAACCTTCTTTAGCTATGTTAGAAAATGGAAAACAAAAATAATATCCTACATTAGTCAGAACTTATTCATAATGTGTCTCCTATTTTGACCCAACTGACATTGCCAACATCCTTGTAAACAAACTTACTACCAACTTCACCCATGAGACTTCTATTCAAAGCCCAGAAATATTCAAATTCCTTACTCCTTCAATTATCAATAAGCATCAAATATATAACAAAGTACTAACCAAGACCTAGAATATTTCCTCTGTGGGACCTGACAAGATACTTGGTAGCTTGATTAACATATCCTTGCAGACACATTACTCAAAACAGTTAGTTTAGCTACTGTTTTTTTTTCTATGATGAGTGCCACACAGCAGTGGTAATACTCTGCATAAGGCTGGCTTTTGTAACTGACTAGGGTAATTACAGATACATCAGCATTACAAACCTCATCTGCAAAGCCACGGAATGTATAATAACTGACCCCATAAAGTGTGATATGAATCATATTAGATTTACCCCCCCCCAAACAATTTGAATTTGTGAAGAATAGGTTCTTCTATTTAATTTTGGTAAACTTCTTTGAAAAAGTTATAGGGGATGTAGATGGTGGCCATGCAATGCACTTGGCGTATCTTGCCCTAGCCAAGAACTTTGACACTATTCCCTGTGCTGGTATCATCCAAAAGCTAAGTGCTTTAAAACCCAACCCATACATGGTAAGGTGAATAACAAACTGTCTGAAAGACGGAGCTTCTCAGTGCCAGTTACAGATGCCCCATCAGAAATTATAAATGTTACCAGTGCTGTGTCTCAGGGCTTAATGCTGGAACCGCTCTCCTTTTTGATATTTACTTCTCAGATCTCCACCTAGAGAGACAAGACCTACAGCTAGCCAAGTTTGCAGAAAATTGCAAACTGGGTTTTGTTGTTAAGTCACTCTATGATGCCCGTTCCTACAGAATGAACTCTTCCTAGTAAACTCTTGGGTGTTCTAAAAATGGGCGGAGACTAAACACTAAAAAAAAGTGTAGTTTGTGAGACAACCCCTCTTATCATACTGTCTAGACAACCACCTCTAAAACTGAAAATGTAGTTATGGACTTGGGTACTTCGACTGGTAGCTCTCTCTCTCTATTGACTATCACGTAACAACAGAAGTCAGGAAATCTTTAATTTCATCAAGCTAATTGTCAAAGGAATATTTAGTTCTAAAGAGATAATAACTCCCTTATACTCAGCATTGATCAGGCCAGTTATTGTGTACAATCCCCTCTTTGGGATGCATCTCACTAAACATATCAAGCAATTAGAAATACCCCAAAGCTTCATAACCAAAAAGATCACATGTCTAAAACCCATGAGCTATCAAGAGAGGCTGGAAACCCTGTCCCTTTATTCAATGTCTTTTGAGGGGCAATATCTGACTTACTTGCTGCACCATTTGTGACCAGATTGTCCTGGACCTCCTGTTTCTCCAGAAGTCCAACATCTCCTTCAGTTCTAGAATCAAGGACCTACATCTTCACCAACAAAAACATAAAACATGGTGGAGGGACAGGTGTATAACCCAGCACCTCTTTAATTAGCTTCCCCTACATGTTAAGCAGTGTGGCTCGGTTTACTATTAAAATCTTGATGCTCCAAAGGTTGAGTGCATGTATCACTGCAACCTTTCCTCAAAAGTCGACATCCCAAATGACGACATGAATGAACAAAACACTGAATGCTAAAATTCCCTACTGCTCTGGACCCTGGAACAAGCGCTAACATAGGTTTGGAAGGTGGCAAGTTTGGACAGCTGGTAATGCCAGTATTTGACATTCTGACTGCCGACATGTGGGATTCGCACAGCTGGACTCTACCTGTGGAAAGACAAGTTTTTCATGGTAAACTGTGTGACTTGCTATCTTCCTTTAAATATAAATTAGATGACTGTATGTGTATCCACAAACTCACTCCTGGACCGACCCAGTGTGCTTCTCTGGAAGAAAGGGAGCATGCCTGAAGGAGGATACCATCAGGGCAAACATTCTCATGATTCTCAATGACCTTGGAATATCTATGAATCTATGAATATGTATTGGGGTAAAAATAAGAGTCCAAACTGTTTCAGACCATGCACCAGTGTCACTAAGGGCCAAAAGAAAAGACGAAGGGTGAGCTAAGCATTGTAAATGCAATGAGGCCAAATAGAGGATATGAGTTCAGAAAAAGGAGCTAAGAACAGATGTACAAAAAATAGTGGAAGGCAAAATGAATGACAGATAAAACATGGAGGAAGGATGGAATAAAGGCCACACTGTCAAGCTGATGTGCGCTAGTAGGGGAAAAGACAGATAATCAGAGGAAATGGAGGTAAGGAGGACAGAAAAAGAATTGAGAAAAAAGTCCAGATTCAATAGCAAGAAGAGCCAAAAGCAATTTCTGGTGGCATAGAGGGATCAAGCCTTGACTGTGGGTGTGTACTGGATGGGGACAAAAAGGAAAATTACCACTGATAGAAGAAATAAGGGCGATCTTCTAACAAAAGAATTTAGACAGGTCATGGACCCAAGTTGCCTTCAGGCAAATATCAATTACAATTATAAATACTGATGTGAAGATTTTAGCTAAAATAGTTGCAACCAGATTACAGAGGCCGATCCCCCCATTAGTGCAAGAAACTTAGCAAGGCTGTCCAGACTTTTCACAGAATGCCCAGATTTATGCCTCATATTTTTGTCTGTTCCACATAAATGTTTTTGTTTTCTGGCAAATCACTGAGGATTGAGTTCAGAAAATAATGGCAGATATTTGAGTTTCAGACTTCATACCCTGCAGAAAATTAATGCAAATGCAAAAACTGTTATTCTATCAGCTTTCTAAGTTTATAGGAACAATATTTAAAATTTTTCACTATTTGGGGTCTTTGTCCCCCACTATTTATGGCTTTATCCAGATTTCTAGTGCTAAGAGGTTGAGAGGTACATGTACTTTCATTTACTTATTATTTGATTTTAGATAAATTTTAACTGGGTAGGGTAGATGAACTGGTTCTGGTACCCTTTTCAGACACAACCTGGGCCAAAGCTATTACAAACAAGTGGTACAAACAAGTTAACGTATGCTTATTACACTACAGTTTTCAAGACACATTACAACGTGTTAACTGGATACATAGCTACAACTGTCAGAATAGATTGTATGTACTAAGATACACAGAATACTGCAGAGAAAATATCTAGAGAGGGTAGGGCTCATATTTTTGTTATAAATAAAACATTCTGTTCCATAGGATGGCGTTTCCTCTGCACGATCACAGAAGACATGCGTTACTGCATACTCATTAGCTGGGAGAACTGCTGTGGTTACACAAATGATACTATCCCAAATTATTTAGTTTGTGACATATCCCATTTGCTAGCAATGTTAAATGGTTTCCATACCCTTGGCGGAGTGTGGACTGCATGTTTCTCTTTGTGTACTGGCAGTGATTCAAAGTTGATTTGGCTTTTCTTTTTTCTCTGGGGTTGTACATCCATGGAATTAGTATATTTAACTGTGGGATGCGTGAAGGGTACAGTGTGAACAGTCAATGAAAAATGCTTTGAATTAATTGTTCTCTGACTCATCAAAGCCTTGACTGGTCTGCTTCATCCAACTGTAAATTTGACAGTGTGTTCACTCTATGAATTACAGTAGAAACATCCTAAACGAATAAGAAAGTTCCAGAGAATGATAAATGGGTATGTATGGGGGTATAAAATGACTAGCTAAAGCAGTAAGGATAGAAAAGTGGGAAAAGCAACTGGCAATGGGTGAAGAGTTCCATACATTACAATTTATGTGGTTAATTTCATCCTTAAGCAAGCAATAGCATCAATCAGTCATAAATATGGGCGCAGAGTGATTGAAATGGAAGATGAGAAGGGATACTGCAATATGTATTCCGTAGTGAGATGAAAACCACTTTGAGGCAGAAGTTACACTTGTACTTGAAGCAGGTTAGCAAAAATTCTTGCTGAAAGCTTATAAAAACATTGGGTATAAGAAAGGTGTGGGCTTTATAATATCACGTAGACCTAAAATTTGTCTAAAGTAGCAAACTTTTCTATGAGGGATGAAAAGCAGCAAAGAAAGGCATACAATTAGTCAAACATGTCTGAGACAGATGCCTTCACAAAACAGAGCTTTGGCCCATGACTGCATTTCAGATGACCTGGAATGGGCTAGTTGCAAGGGCACACGAGGATCTAGCCTGGGGAGTGAGCAAAAACCTGCCGGTTCACCAAGGACTAGGAAGGGTATTTGCAGAATCTCTCCACAACAGATGAGCAGCACCTAAAGTAAATTGGCAATTCAGCTTCTCCTCCTGAGACTCAAGGGTTATAAATCCCATCAAAGAGGCAACAGTACTTTATCTTGCAGTTCTGAGTAGATGGGAGTATCTGAAAAAAAGAAATATGGTATAGGAAAGTGCAAGCAAAAAGAGGACCATAAGGAGGTTGGTTTCCAAACAATAATTTACTAGCTGGGACTGGATTAAAACAGAAATGGCACAGATCTAAAACATACCAATTTTGTTAGGAATCAAAGGGATTGCAGATGGATGGTAGCCTTAGGTGACCCTAGAAGTGACAGATGTAGAGACTGATTGGAGAGAAAGAGCAGAAGGAGGCATGAGCAGTGGCTAAGAATTTTAAAATCTCTCAGTCTGCAGTCTGCATATGAAGACATTACACAGAGGACACTTTTCTCTCTAGGGACTGTGTATCATGGTAGGTACTGAGGGTGCAACAGTGATAGGGCAAATCTTCTCTATGTGTTGTAAATATGCCAGCAGGGAAGGAAATGTGGAATAGTGTATTTGAATTTTTAGCTGAATGCATTACACACTCCATTGCAGAGCTGTGTCAGAGTGAAGCTGTTTGATGCATCTTCTGAGGGAAAGACTGGTCAGGGTATCGAAGTCTGTTGATTTAAGGACTCCTGGAGTCAACAGCTGATTGCTAATTAACTGCAAAACAGATCAAACAGATTTAGCTATTTAGAAGGATAAATGGGCAATATTAGCTTGTAACACTTTTGCTATAGCACAGACACTAATAATCTAAGTTAACACCTTGTAAAGGAAATGAGTTAGTGATTATGTGGGGTTTACTATTAAAATGTAAAAGTGCAGTTAGGCAAACATGGGAATGCTGAATGTGTATTGGCAGATTCCCGTATTGCCGAACTGCAATTCTATAAATGTCCTTTAGCAAATGCCACTGTGCATTCACTCATATGAGGCTGACATTACAAATAGAGATCAAAGTACAGTGCGGATCGGGAAATTTACCCTTTTCCTCACTGTAGTGCGATCTTGGAGTTGGAATATATAATTTTCAGGGGATATGGGGGGGGGTGCAGCCCCCCTGCAAAAACGTGAATTAAAGTGATGTGCAGTACTGAACTGCATACATTCGAACTGCCGAGAAGCAAGCAGGTAAGTGTCAGCAGGTAAACTTTTGTAAATATTGAAGCCATTGGTTTGATCATTTAAAATTGATGTGTTTTCGACATGTTTACCTAATTAGTACTCAGGAATTCGGAATTGTTTCAATGTTTGTGTGCAATGTGTTTTGACATTCGAGATTTTGATAGTAAACCATTACGGAGTTTAAAGACAATCTCTTGCCTGTTTGGTGAAAAGGATATGGGCAGCTACAGAGTTACTAGAATTAAGAAGTAAACAAAGTCTATTAGTAGAAAGGTAAATGGTGAAAAAGAGAAAAGCTTATGACGCAAGAGCTGCTTCACTCTTTGGAAACCTTCAAGTGAGGCCTAAGCACTTAGGTCCCTTTTTCTTTCTTTCATTGAGATAATGAACTTTGATGTATATACTGAATTAATTTTTTTGAGAGAAAAGTATACTAGAATTAATGGAAAGTCTATGCCCTTAAACACAGAGAGTGAACGGATGAAAGAACAGGCTTAGATACATTAAGTACGAGATGGCCATTTCTCACGATATTCACTTTTCTCCACGGTAAGGTGGACTTGCAGTTGGTATGTATAAGTTTGGGCAGTGGGGACAGGAGGTTACCCCCTGAAAAAGAAGATTAAAGAAGAAGAGCAATCTTAAGATTCACTCTTCTCACAGATTTTGGTCTTTTTTTTTTTAGCTTTCGGCACGCGGCATTTTCAGTACCAACATTTCAGTAAGGGCCTTACATTCTGATGACTTTTCTCATTTGTTACTATTCATAGGATAATAATACAATAGATTACAAATGGACATGCATAATGATACACTGTCAGCAGCCTTACAGATATAGCAATTGTTATTTCATAAATGTGTATATTAAGTGGATGTTATGTAACTAACAATGCAAATCTTTCAATAATAAATTTAATCAAAACTGACATTTTTTTGCATAGTTTATTTTATTTATACATCGCAGAGCACAGTCACTGGCATGTAAACAGAGGGTCAAATGGCAACTATAAACCTAACCAATGACGTAGCTAACTAACCAATCAATGAACCAAATTGTCAGCCAAGTGATGAACCGACCATTCATTAAGCCAAACAACCAGCAAACCAGTTATATAACTAGCGATTAACTATTTTGCCTATCATTTGGTCTGTCAGGCTAAGATCTGACATTGAAGTTAACAGCATTCACAACATACCATACAATGATTTTACAGGCAGAAAAAAGAGGGCAGTATCTGCATGATGCACTGCCTGCTATCTCATATATATCACATATCATATATAATACTACAGCTGATGAAGTGCAATATTCTAAGCAGTTGCAATGTGAAGTCAGAGTCACAGTCTTGCAATACCTAGTAGTACAATACTGTCTAATGTCTTCCTGTCCAATTGTGGTAATGCAGCTGATGAAGTGCAATATTCTAAGCAGTCACAATGTGAAGTCATAGTCTTGCAACACCTACTAGTACAACATTGTCTAATGTCTTTCTGTCCAATTGTGGTAATTTATTGTTATTAATATTTTAATTATTACTGTATGTGCATTAGAATTACTGCCATTCACACTGTGTGTTCATTGTTATGTCTTGCACGGGGACCAAAGCAATGTAATTTCTTTCAGCTTGTGTATATCTGATCAACAAAGTTTACTTTGACTTTACTTCATTCTTGTAATGTACATCACTGTACCTTGAGGAATAATGCATAAGCTCTGTGTGAACAAGCTAAGCAATGCATTGGAACCGACAATATAGAACAATGGAATCCAGCTACCTATACTACTAGATAAAGATAGGGAAACCAGTAAATCACATCAAGATTAGCTTTTGCCATGAAAAATAAAATAAAACAAAAAAAGCATCACCACAGTGATTATCAAACAGGAAGTGTAAATGAAACAAAAAAGGACAGACTATGTCAGAGCCACGTGGTAGCTGCACATATTGACAGCTTTTCTTATTTACTTTTATTTATAGTATGATGATGCAATGGATTACACATGGGCAGGCATGATGATACACTATTAGTAGATGCAAAAATGGCACATATGGTGGCTTTTACTCCTACATTGTTATGGAGTTCAAACAGCTTATATATTATGAATTCTTAGTATGATGCTTGGTTACCTCATCTCTGAGTCAATCAATAGTTAATGCCATGTGTCATCATTGCAACAAGCACATTAACAATGAAATGAAGGGATGTCTTAAACAGTCAATAATGGCAAAGGGTATAGTAGTACAGAGGACTACTTCTGAAATACTTACCAACTTGCGGTCCTTAAGCATATTATACTCCTCAGCCAATGCCTGCAAATAGATTACAGAAATTATGCTACCATTATTATAATTAATAGCAGTCACATCAGCTAAAAAATGCTAACAAAGTTACATGATGAAAAATGAAATCTGCAGTTTCTGTGTTAGATCAAGGCAGAAGTGGTGGTGTAGTCACATGCAGTGAGATACATTACTCCCAGTAAAAGACAAATCTATTCAGTGATTTAATAGGTTCATAGGTTCATACTAGGCTATCTGCCCTAGGGCATTTATAAGCCTAGCCAGAGTGTATTTGGCTTTCACCACCCATTTTAAAATAATTTTGCTATGCCCTTTTCGAGATTAGTATACTGTGCCTCTGTCTAACAGTGACACAGAAGTGATACCTGGAGTAAACCTACGATCTCCCATCCACTCATCAAGATTCCTCTTGAAGAGAGTCAATGAGGGACTCTGCGTAACCTGGACTGGGATTTTATTCCAGAGTGAAGGGAGCCTCTGGGTTATGAATCTGTCCCTCCAGCATGTCCTATTTATTTCAGTGCTGAGGTTCAAGTCTCTCGAGCGCGTAGCTCGATCGGATTTGGATTTTCTGAGGTGCAGCATGTCCATTAATTCTGCTTTGGACATGGCTTTATAATATCAGACTGTTGGTAGTTAAAAAAAAAAAAAAAAACAACATAACAGACCTGCTTTTGACTCGAAGTTGGATGGCAGGGAGCTGTCCACTAGTTTTAGAGAACACGGACCACAACTACCATCCGATTCCCATATTTAGGGACAGAGGCTGAGAATATCCTAGGAATGCATTAATGTGCCTAGTACGAGCCATAATGCTCTTGCTAAAAAGGCCCTTCTTCCACAATGTGCTCATTTGAGATCCAGAGACATGTTAGCCGTGACAAGGTAAACCTCATTATCTTCTGATTTGCATGAAAATGAATCCCATTTACCACAACATGCAAATCATTTGTTTCAGTGATAGTTAACAAAAATGTACTGCATTTATTTATTTGCTGCATTGTCTACCTGTATTTTCTCTCTCACGGTTAGTTCAGTGGCTAGTTTCCCAGTGGGGGTTGCTTTGTATTCTGTGAAGTCAGCCCACCCAAGGTGTTAGCTTCTGGTCAACACCTCTGTGTTTATCTGATTGTCTGAATGTCTATTTTCTCTGTTGTACATCTGGTACAAATACTTACATCTCTGTGAAATTGTGCTCAGTAGCAGAGCTGATTACCTGGATATACCAAGCTGATATAAGTATACTTTTTTGCACTTGATCTGTTTCAGTGATAGCTAACAAAACTGTAATGCAATTATTAATTTGCTTCGTTGTTTATTGCTGGCCCCTGTCTGCATTTTGTTTGTTTTTCCCACCCTCTCACCCAAGTGTTGTACTCTTAAACTTGGTGGCTTTGGAATTGCCTGCCCTTGCTATAAATTTGATTTTGGTCACCCCCCCCCCCATTCCCATCTCATTAGCTCACTCACATGAGTACAGTGAGATCATTTGGGAAGGACTACTCCCTTGTTAATTTGATTTTGGACACTCCTCCTAATCCCATCTCATTAGCTCAGTCTACGAGTACAGAGAGCATTTGGGAAGGCCAACCCCCTTAGTTTCTTAATTTTGAACTATCTTCCGTTTCCTCCCTCTCCAATTAAAAAATGTACAATTTACATGTACACTATGAACCTAAATGTACACTTTATTCAGCTGATTTTACTGTAATTGTATTCTTCCTACTTTATTACCTTATTTTGCTTTGCTGCATGTTCTTTAGAGTTCATGTGCTTTTATTCTGCTCCATTTATTACTGCTCGTTAGTAGCCTGATTAAATTTCTCTCTTATTCTAAGCATCTTAGTTTTGGTTTTAGCACTTGGGCTTCAGGCCAGTTACTTTACATTTAAGAAGTTTTTGGTGGTATACACTCTTGTGGACAAACCCTTATCAAAATCCTCTCTCCATAAATCTGCCCAAGTATTTGTAACACTATGGCTGGACAGTTCCCTTCAGTTTCTCCTGCCAACCTGGTCGACATGGGCATATTGTGACAGTGTAGCAACTGCCTCATGTTTACTGACAGCCTTCTTCTCCTAGCACATAATTCTTCTACTTGCGAGAAATACATCTACATCAGTAACCTGGAACTCATGCTCTCTCGTGCTACAGTCAGTACTCCTGTCAAAGAGGAGATTACCAGCACAAACACCACACCACTCACATCACATAGCCAAGCACAACACACACCCACCTATACAGAGGTTCTCAATAAAAACTTACCTAAACAGTACAGACCTCCAAAACACACACAAAAAACATTCCACACACAACTCCAAACATATCACACCCAGCAGACAACACACCAGTGTCTCACAAAGACAGCTCATAAGGCATAACAATAAACCAAACATACTAGTCATTGGCGACTCAGTTGTGAGACACACCGATGTCCCCCTTCCATGCTCGTCAAGGAAAAGGTCACAGTCAGTTGTCTTTCTGGTGCCAGAATCTGCCACATCATACACTCACTGAAGTCCCTCTACAGCAAGTAAAAGTATGACTCTGTCATTGTCCACGTTGGTATGAATGACTTGAGACATACCTTCCTGTACTACATGGAGAGAGAGAGACATGATCGAGTTCTCAGACTATGTGTCCCAGGCAGGTATGGCCCAAACCCTAAACAGCATCCTACCTTCACCAAGAATGATACCACAACACCAATAAAAAATAATTGACTTCAACAATTGGCTTAGTTTCTGGTATCATTCCAAGGGGATCTAGTATCTGTCTGCCTGAGATGACATGGTTGACAGGCCTCGACACTTTGCCAGAGATGGCCTCTACCTGTCACCCCTGGTATTCCTGATCCTGGCCAAGCTGTTGTTTAAAATGCCAGAATGAGGAGGGCAATGTCCCAAAGGCAAATCTTCCAACATAAAATATATGTCAAAAAGCAAGGTCACGCTACTTAACGCTAGGAGCCTTAACCTGAAAAAGGACTCACTTGAGGCTTTCTTTGCACTGGAAGATGCCAACATCTGTGCAGTCACGGAAACTTGCTTCAGGGCTGTGGAGAGCACCCCTGCCTTATCAGGCTTTACCTCATTCCACACATTCTGACCCCAAAATGAGGTGGGGAAGACTAAGGGTGCTGAAGTCTCTACCTTCATTAAGGACAGGCACACCTCCACACTGGTTTGCCAGCATGACACACTGTAACTACTCCAGGTGCAACTGACAGTTGGCTAGACACCCATCCGAGTTGTAGCCAGCTACAGACCTCCCCTCCATGACTCAGGACACCCACTCTTCCTACCTGGATCTACTTGACGCCATCAAGGTACCCCCTAACACCCTGATCCTTGATGACTTCAACTACCCCACCATAGACTGGGTGAACTTTTCCTCCACTAATGCACTCACCCAACTATTCCTGGACTTCATCGATTCTAATGCACTAGACCAGTTTGTCTCATCCCAACAAGGGGCGATAACATTCTGGACTTGGTTCTCACCAACATGGGTGACCACTGCACCACTTCCATAATATGTTCTTCCCTGGTGAGATCAGATCAGTCTGTCTCATTCAACATTTCTATCCCACCCCCCCCCACCCCCACCCCCGGCCATAATCAGGCTGAAGAACTTCTCAAAAGCTGACTATATCCTCCTAAGGGAGGGTATCGGTAGCTTCACACCACAGTACCCCTCAGAGGATGCAGACAACTATACTGAACAGTATGCCAATGTAGTGTACAAGCACCTGTACAACTGCATGGACTCAGCCATACCCAACAGAATTAAAACCTGCTCCTCAAGGAAACACAGACCTGTCTATTGGACATCCTGTATCAACAGAATTTACAACAAAAGGAAGAAACTGTTGTCCAAGGGTAAAAAGAAAAATTCCAAATTGGAAAAATTTCCTCCTTAGCTTCAACAAGCAAATTAGATCATTAGTGAAAACCTCCAAAGCCAATTATGAATCAAAACTAGCCTCAAAAACAAAGGGAAACCACAAAGCCTTCTTCAGTTATGTCAGGAACCTCCATGGCAAAGCTCAGGTTTGTTATGAATTAGTTCTTAATGGTATCACTTACACTGATCCTGTTGACTTAGCTAACCTGCTAGCAGATAGGTTCAGTGCAAACTTCACCCCCCATCCTCCCCAAAGGCCCTTTCGACATCCCCGATTACTTGTCCCACACATCACATCTTCATAGATCCAGTATTAAAGGCCCTATCCAAGGCAAAGAACACAGCTTCCATGGGACCTGATAGTATCCCAGGCTGTATTCTGCACCATTTCCAGCAAGAACTAGCTTTGCCACTGAGCACCCTATTCAACCACAGCCTAAGTTCAGGTTTCATTCTAACAGAGTGGAGAACTGTTATCCCTTTGCACAAACGTGGTGCCACTACTGACCCTGGAAACTATTGCCCCATTAGCTTGATAAGTCCGATCTGTAAAGCCATGGAAAGTCAGTATATACAGCTTACCTTGACTTGGCCAAGGCCTTTGACACAATCCCCCACTTGGGCATCATCAAAAAGCTAACACAACTTGGCATCGAAAAGCTAACACAACTTGACATAATCCCTATCTCATCAGGTGGGTGGCCAACTGCCTCACTGACAGGACCCTCAAGGTCAAAATAGGCACCTTGACCTCTGATAACAGACCTGTCACTAGTGGTGTTCCCCAGGGATCTGTCCTGGGAACCCTACTGCTTGGCATCTAATTCTCAGAGTTCCAGGCAAAGACAAAAGTCCTGTGGTTGACCAAGTTTGTGGACTAAGTTGGGTGCAGTTACTGACTCCCAAGATGCTGTTAACATACTGCAGGAGGGTCGCACAGCAACAAATGACAGGTGAGAAAGTCATGGCCTCAAGTTAAACACAAAAAATGTATCATCATACCATTCAGCAAAAACACGACCCCTATTGACTACCACATCAGCAACAACTCCCTAAGCACACAACCTGTGGTGAGAGACCTGGGTACTCAGGTTGACAACAATCTCACATTTGACCATCATGTAGCGGCAGTGGTCAGAAAAGCCTTTTACTTGGTTCACTTCATAAATAAAGGGATTGCATCCAGAAAAAAAAGGAGGTTATTACCTCTCTATATTACCCCCTCATTAGGCCAATAATGGAGTATAATGCCCCATTTGGTATGTATCTCTTCAAACATCTGCACCAACTGGAAATGTCACAGAAATACCTCACAAAGCGAATCCATGGCCTCAAAGACCTATCCTATGTGGACAGGCTCAAATCACCATCACTCTACTCAGTATTGTACAGATTGCTCAGATGTGATCTGTGTCTCGCCTAAAAGGCAATTTCATGCCCTGCCCTACTATAGATGCTCCATATCCATAAATCTAACTCCTCGCGCATTACCCGCTCAAAAGGGCCAAATGTAATATGCAACATCAACAAAACCTGCTGGAGAGACAGGTTTATCTCCTAGAGGTTGTCCCGTCTCTTGAATAGACTTCCCATACATGTCAGAGTACCTCACTGACCCTCTTCAAGTGCAACCTTGATGAGTGAATGGGAAACCACAAATTTGTCACTGGGGTTTCACCTGTGTCCCTCATTGACAGGTGGGACAGGTGCAGGTGCTAACTCAGGTTTCTTTTTTGGGGATAAACTCTTGCTTAGGCTTGTAAGGGCCCCAGGGTCATTAGCCTAGTAACCTCCTATGATCCACACATTGTAGTAGAAAACTGCTGCTCATATAAACAGTGCCACTCCCCAGCACTCGCTCACACACATGCATATCTCAGTACCTATACCTATCCCTAGCTTGTCTGCCCTCCTATTTTCTGCCACTCCCATAATTGCTGAAATGCTATCACAACACATACTTACTATGCTCTAGGGGATTGTATATCCCCCAACCCCCCCTACTACTGCTTGTGCTCTTACAGCACTTTAAGAGTAATCCTTGGGGGTCTAGTTGATTTCTTGCATCATTCTCATGTGGATCCTTTCCTAGTGGCTGATCCGGGTAGACAGCACAGGGCTCATTAGCATATGCCACCCCACCTGGACTGCCTCATTAGCATAGCTACATGGCCAACCCTATGCATTGCTCTTTGTGGTAGAGGACCAGGCAGCACTGTGTTAGGGTGGTTGCTGAATCGGGGGAAAGTTACTGCAACATGTACATGGATTTCCCCCTATTTCATGTAGGAAGATGACATGTTTCCAAGGCAGGAAAAAATTTTGCCTGACTACTCTAGCTGCTGGTGGAAATTGATCTGCATCAAAGATAACTGAATACTTCTACATTCTACTATAAACATCCAGTAAGTTTCTTTTGATTGGTAAACAAGCAATGCTAATTATTTATTTGGGTTTAAAGGTCAATTCAAACTGATGCCACAATCACATGATGCATTAGGTGTCTAATTTCCCATCTTGTTTACTTATTGCTCATATCATAGCTTTCCACAAACTGAACTTTAAGTCTTTATTTATTTTTTTTTTATTTAATGCGAGGAATTGTGTAACAGTTTACTTTACTTCACAGCACCCCATAAAGAAGCCAAGCCATGACTATGTCATTTCAGAAACTCAGGGGGGCAGAGTAACTGTACAAACAATGGTGTTCTTCAAAAGTACAAAAATACAGAATTAGCATTTAGACAGAACTGCAATTTGTTAAATAGGCTGCAATGTTTAAAATAAAAGATGACTGAACTATACAGGTCCAGTTGATTTTCATTATGAATTTGTTTTAATAAGGCATTTTACATCACATGATGTGGACTCTGGTGATTACCTGATACTCCTCACTGTCCTCGTGGAGAAGATCCAGCTGGCTGTTTATGTCAGACAGTCTCTTGTTGACGTCATCCATTGCTGCTTGTAGCTGCTTATACTCCTGTAGGCCAGAGTCAAATTCTTGTTTATAAGTCTGCCTTTGCTGCTCAGAAGTAATTCTTGGGAATGTTCTGCATGGAATAGAATAAAGTCAAACAGAATGAGTTATATCAGTTTATCAGAGAGTGTACTGCAAATTATTATTACATATTCTGGTCATTTAAGCTACCATTTTATTCAATTAATTTGCCTACTGAATGGTGTACATGGTTGGTATAAACAAGTTATTATATATACAATTTTATGATGTCTAACAAAGTAGAGAAAGCTTAATAGTTCTAATACCCAAATTAGCTAATAAAGCAAGACAAAGCAGCAGACAATGGGGACAGACCTGAACTTGGAGAGAGAGAGAGAGAGAAAGTAAAAAAAAAAAAAAAAAAAAGCAACAAGGACCTCCAAAGCCGAAACGCGAACACCACTCACAACCAAAGTGACACATAGCTCACAACACCAGTGTGCCACCCAACAACAGCCCCTAAGGCAAGACAATGTACCCAACACTTTAATCATAGGTGACTCTATAGTCAGGCACACTGACGTCCCACTCACCAGACTGAACAAGGAGAAAATTATGGTCAGCTGCCTGTCGGGTGCCAGAATTTGCCACATAACGCATGCACTCAACTCACTCCACAAAAAGTACAAATACGACTCTGTCATTGTCTATGCTGGAGTGAATGACTTGAGACATACCTCCCTGGACTACATGAAACGAGATATGGAAGAGCTCTTGGATCATGTGACCCAGGCAGGTATGACCCTAGCCCTGAGTAGCATCCTGCCTTCGCCCAGAATGATACCACAGTATAAGGACAAAATGATTGACTTCAACAATTGGCTAAGCTTCTGGTGTCATTCAAGGGGGATCCAGTATTTGTCTGCCTGGGAAGACATGATTGACAAACCACAATGCTTTGCCAGAGATGGTCTGCACCTGTCACCCCTGGGATTCAGGTTACTGGCTAAAGCTCTTGCCACCCCTATAGTGCCTTTTTTAGGCAAGGTTCAAAGGATAAAACCACCACCATAACAGATAGAAACAGGCAAAATCTGAAGGTAGTGCTACTCAATGCTAGAAGTATAAACCTCAAAATGCACTCTCTCGAGGCACTCTTAAAAATGGAGAACACCGATATCTGTGCAGTAAATGAGATCTGGTTCAAGGCTCCAGAGAGCACCCCTGCAATACTGGGCTACAATTCTTACCACACTTTTCGGCCACAAAACCAGGACCGAAACACTAAAGGTGGAGGAGTGTCCATATTCACCAACTATATTCACACCTCCAAGCTAGTTGCCCAACACAATGCATCTGAAATTCTCCAGGTGCAACTAACACTAGGTAAGACTGCAATCCAAATTGTAGCTTGCTACAGATCCCCAACCATGCCCCAAGATTCTCACTACACCTTTCTAAACATACTGGAAAATATTAAGATACAACCAAACACCCTAATACTGGGTGATTTCAACTACCCTGCCATTAACTGGGAAAACTACTTGGGTACCAACCCCTTTTCCCAACAGTTCTTGGAATTCAAAAATTCCAATGCCCTGGATCAACTAATCCATTGTCCCACCAGGGGCTCCAATATCCTAGACCTGGTCATTACCAACATGGTAGATAGATGCTCCACACCAGTGGTCACCCCCTCATTGGTCAGGTCTGACCATAAGTAAATCACCCTTGACATCCACATCCCACCCCCACCCCCCAGTAAGGAAACCTCCTTAAAAAACTTATCCAAAGCCAACTTCAAGCTACTGAAGTCAGAAGTGACAAACTTCACAACAGCCACGCAGACGGGATCTGGAAGTTCGACTGCAGAATCCTACACTAAGGCACTGTATGAGCACATCCACTTGTGCATGAATCGTGCCATCCCAAATAGAACCAATATGCTCTTCTCCAAAAAAAAAAAGGAAGCCAATCTGGTGGTCCCCTGCTATAAACAAATTATACAACAGAAGGAAGAAACTGTTGCAAAAAAGAGGAAAATCCCAGGATGCAAAAAACTCCCTCACCAGCCTCAGTAAGAAGCTGAGATCCCTCATAAAATCCTCAAAAGCTAGTTACGAAAATAAAATTGCCAAAGATTCCAAAGACAACCACAAGGCATTCTATAGTTATGTCAAGAATCTAAATGGCAATGCTCAGATCTGGTCTGAGTTACAACAGAATGGCATTAAATATACTGATCCCAAGGATATTGCCAATATCCTGGCAGATTGATTTAGTGCCAACTTCACCCCACTCTCACCCCCTAAAGGGCCCATCTTAATACCAAAAGACTGCCAAATTCCGATAATCATGGCCACACAGGTAGAAACCGCACTCTCCAAAGCTAAGAATACATCATCCATGGGACCAGATGACATCCCAGGCTGTGTACTACATGAACTACAAAATGAACTGGCACCTCACCTAAGTGTCATGTTTAATCATAGCCTCACCTCAGGCTTTGTGACCACTGAGTGGCACACAGCTACAGTTATCCTGCTCCACAAGGGAGGATCCACCTTGGATCCCGGGAACTACCGTCCCATCAGTCTGACCAGCCTGATTTGCAAGGGCATGGAACGCATTATCATGGAACTTATAAACAAAGACATTGGCAACCTTCAAACACTGGACCCCACCCAGTTTGGGTTTGTGAAGGACCGATCTTGTCTCCTGAATCTGATTGACTTCTTCGAATCAGTCTCCAGAGCTGTGGATGAGGGTAAGGCAGTCCACACAGCCTATCTGGACCTCGCCAAGGCCTTTGACACCATCCCCCACTCGGGAATCATAGATAACCTTACTAAGCTGGGCATACATCCCTACGTCACTCAATGGGTTGCTGACTGGCTTACTGACAGAACCCAGACAGTAAAAGTAGCCGACTCCAAATCCAGTTCCAGGCAAGTGGAGTACCTCAGGGTTCAGTCCTGGGACCACTCTTGTTTGGCATCTACTTCTCTGAAGCACAGGCCAACACTAATTGACTCTGGCTAACAAAGTCTGCAGATGACTGCAAACTGGGAGCCATTATTGAATCCCCAAATGATGTGGATATTCTACAAAAGGGCCTTACAGAAACAGATGCCTGGTGCCAGAGTTATGGGCTCAAGCTTAATGCCAAGAAATGTATAGTTATCCCCTTTGGAAAAAAACATGTACCCATGAATTACCACATAGGTGGCAGGACACTAAACATCGAAAGTGTGATGAGAGACTTAGGGACACAGGTGGACAGTAGTCTCACTTTCAATAACCACATTGCCACAACAGTCAGGAAATCCTTCTATGTGGCACACCTCATCACTAAGGGCTTTTCATCCAGAAAAAAGGAGGTCATTGTCCCACTGTACTCATCCCTCATTAGACCCATTATAGAGTATAATGCCCCATTTGGTATGTACCTCACAAGGCATCTGCAACAGCTGGAAAGGCCATAGAAATACCTCACTTAAAGAATCACAGGCTAAAGCAGATGCCATATACTGACCATCTAAAAAAAACCCCAGCTATCCTCTGTGGCATAATGTCTACACAGAGGCGATCTCTGCTTAACATACAAGGCCATGTCAAACCCTGAACTGTTGGACATGCTCCACTTAAAGAAATCCCAATCCCTCAGAGCCACACGCTCCAGGGATCTAAACCTTGTCATCACAATGAACAAAACATGCTGAAGGGATAGGTTCCTGACCCAGAGACTCCCGATACTCTGGAATAGACTGCCCATACATATCAAGCAGAGCGCCTCATTGGCCCTCTTCAAAAGGAACCTTGATGATTGGATGGGAGATAGGAAATTCACCCCAGGGATCATGTCAGTTGCCCTGCTAGACAGGGGCCTGGAGAAGTAAATATTGTGGGAAGAAATATCCAGGGAATTGTTATGGCTATGCTTGCATAGGCCCTAGAGCTGATAGCCTAGTACCAACCTATGAACCTATAACCTTATCAATAACAATTTAACAGTCATGGAATCAAATGCAATAAAGCAAGTAAATAAATTTGGGTGCATGCAAACCTGTTAATAACAGTCTCTAAAACCATATGTTGGATGAACAGTTTCACTTAACTCGCAACCATCCAGAATTTTGCAGAATGTCCTGATTTTTGCCTCATATTTATGGGTTTTCCTGATACAATTAATGGTTTTCTGGCCAATCATTGAAGATTTAAGTCATTAAATAATGAGACACAGTTGGGAATCAGACTCCATATCCTTCAGAAATTGTATGCTACTGTAAAACCTGCTATCCTGAAAACTTTCTAAGTTTATAAGAGCAGTATTTAAAATCTGTCTCAGCTTTTGGGCATCTGTCCCCAATTATTTTTGGCTTTGCATAGAATTCTTGAGCTATGCGATGTAAGCTTTTCTTTAGAGTTTTAGCAATACAACATGCCAGGGGAGCTCTTATTGAATAGAAGAGCAATACTTTCAGAATAATTATTGTGGTTATATTAGACAAATTATTTCTCCGCACTAAATGAGAAAATGGAGACAGTTCTCTATATAAAGATTTTTTTCTTTTTTGCCCCATTGTCTACTGACCATCAGACTCAGGCCTATTCATAAAGAAAAGTCAAAAGACATTTTGTCATGTTCTTCAGAACCATCATGCAACACAATTCTTTTTATTCAGTCATAGAAATAATAGCAAATTACATGGCTAGCAATAAAGCAGATAGGACATTTAGGAATGAAATAGTATATACACAGTGTTGCAAAAATGGTTTAATTTTCCTAAGTTTTAAATCCCATAAGGCCTCAGTACTGGGAAACCGAATAAGATGATGTTACATAGACCATACAAGCAGGACCATTTACAGTTATGCCAAAATCATTTTCTGCATTTGACTAGCTATTTGACACACATTTGACTAGCTATTTGACACACTTAACACAGCAATGCACAAGTAATGCAGAGATCATACTTTAAATATCATGAGGCAGTTTATGGTAGTCATATGCAAGGACCAGCTGTAAACCAGTAAAAGACAGCACATAAACTCTTTGCTTACCTATCCAGGTCATCGTCATCTAACTCATCACACGATTCTGCTCCTGTAGTATAATCAGTGTCATATCCCTCAGAGTTAGGTGACTTTTCTCGACCAGCTTTGCGCTTTCTTGGTGGTCTACTCTGGACTGGCTTTTTTGCAGTTGCATCAGAGCTACTGCTATAATTATGGGTAGGAGGTGGGTAGTTTTTCATAAGAGGAATTTCACTTTCATGCACCCTGTCAAACAAAAATAGAAATATAATCACAAACCACCAGCAGACAAAAAAATTGAACAAATACCACTGGCGATAGTTCCAAAGATTTATTTGAAAAAAACTTTAGCGTCTCGGCCAACACAGCCTTCAAAATGTCAATACAGAAATA
>NC_056735.1:1729232020-1729324520 GCF_019279795.1 Protopterus annectens | reverse complement strand
GGGTAGCCACATTCTTTGATTTCCTGTCCTTGCATATTTAACTGGTGCATGTGAAATAATTCCTGCTTTAAAACCTCAGCTTGGCCAGCTAAGAACTTGGTTATATTCAACTGGACGTATAAGAGAATTTAAGTACCTTTATCTGCACTTTTTTTTTAAAATACAGTATTTAATTTGATTTAAACTGTGTATGAAGGAGTGTTGAAGGAATATTTAACTGAAGTTATTCTGCTCTTCAGTAACTTGAACTGAAGCTAGTGTTGGCTGAATTTTGTTATTTGCTAGTAACTACAGGTGTCGGGGTAGCCACATTCTTTGATTTCCTGTCCTTGCATATTTAACTGGTGCATGTGAAATAATTCCTGCTTTAAAACCTCAGCTTGGCCAGCTAAGAACTTGGTTATATTCAACTGGACGTATAAGAGAATTTAAGTACCTTTATCTGCACTTTTTTTAAAAAATACAGTATTTAATTTGATTTAAACTGTGTATGAAGGAGTGTTGAAGGAATATTTAACTGAAGTTATTCTGCTCTTCAGTAACTTGAACTGAAGCTAGTGTTGGCTGAATTTTGTTATTTGCTAGTAACTACAGGTGTGGGGGTAGCCACATTCTTTGATTTCCTGTCCTTGCATATTTAACTGGTGCATGTGAAATAATTCCTGCTTTAAAACCTCAGCTTGGCCAGCTAAGAACTTGGTTATATTCAACTGGACGTATAAGAGAATTTAAGTACCTTTATCTGCACTTTTTTTTTAAAAAATACAGTATTTAATTTGATTTAAACTGTGTATGAAGGAGTGTTGAAGGAATATTTAACTGAAGTTATTCTGCTCTTCAGTAACTTGAACTGAAGCTAGTGTTGGCTGAATTTTGTTATTTGCTAGTAACTACAGGTGTGGGGTAGCCACATTCTTTGATTTCCTGTCCTTGCATATTTAACTGGTGCATGTGAAATAATTCCTGCTTTAAAACCTCAGCTTGGCCAGCTAAGAACTTGGTTATATTCAACTGGACGTATAAGAGAATTTAAGTACCTTTATCTGCACTTTTTTTAAAAAAAATACAGTATTTAATTTGATTTAAACTGTGTATGAAGGAGTGTTGAAGGAATATTTAACTGAAGTTATTCCCACCCACCCGCTCTGTTTTTGTTTTGGTGTTAATCTTAGTGGCATTGAAACTGCCCGCCCCTCAGCCTGCCTCTGGGCCCATCTCATTTGCTCACTCAACTGAGTGCAGTGAGATCATATTCTGATTTCAGGCACTCCTACTGTGTACAAAGAGAGCATCTGGGAAATAGAAAAAAAAAATTAAGCTTATTTCCTGCCTTTCTTGTTAAGTGGTATAGACTATTTGTAGGCTTCTGAGCCCCCAAGCCCTTCTGTGTTTGAGGGAAGCCTTCTAGCTTGTAATTTTTACTTATAACTAGCCAGTTTTCTAGTTTCAGCACTCAAATCTGTTTCTTTGATCTCAGCACTTGTTCAGGAAAAAAAAAAAAAAAATTTCATCTGCTTTTACTGTACTTGTGTTTCTACCTACTTCTTTTTACTTTTGCATCATCTTAAAAATACTCAGCTGTATTCATTACTGCTTGGCGTAACTCATTCTAAGCCTTTTGGTTTAAACACTTGGGCTTCGGACCAGTTAGTTGTTTTGCACTGAGAGGGTTTGTGGTCTGCACTGTTGTGGCAGAACAGGTAGCTTACATCCTTCTAGGTTGAGAACTGCTGATTGAGGGCTCAGTGTCTGTTATTCTAAAAGTGTATTAATTCTGGTTTAAGCACTTGGGCTTTCAAGCCAGTTATTTTACACTAAGAGGGTTCGTGGTCTGCACTCTTGTGGGAGGAGAGGCTGGACTCTGCCCTTCTGAGCTGGGAATTTCTGGTTAAATGCTTATAGTGCATGCATATCTGAACTGTTTCTTACTGAAGTTGGTGCGCCTTGTTTGCTGTGGCATAGACTGGATTCGGGCCTGCTGGATCTAGCTTTGTTTGTGTAACTTGAGCACTAATCCAGACATTCTCTAAAGTATTCAATAGTATTTATTACTGCTTGGTTGTAACTTGATTAAAGTGTAGCTATCATTCAAGTCTTTTGGATTAAGCACTTGGGCTTCAGACCAGTTGTTTTACATTAGGAAGGTTTGTGGCAAGCACTGTGGTGGCAGGACAGGTAGCTTTCATCCTTCTAAGTTGGGAACTGCTGATTGAGAGCCCAGTGTCCAAGTGTATTAGTTCTGGTTTAGGCACTTGGGCTTCAGGCCAGTTATTTTACATTAAGAAGGTTCGTGGTCTGCACTCTTGTGGGAGAAGAGGCTGGACTCTGCCCTTCTGAGCTGGGAATTTCTGGTTAAAGGTTTATAGTGCCTGAATATTTGAACTGTATCTTACTGAAATTGGTACACCTTGTTTGCTCTAGCATAGACTAGATCCAGGCCTGCTGAATCTAGCTTTGTTTGTATGCTTGTTGTTTGTTTGCTTGTTATTTCCCTGGAAGCTAATTCCACCTAATATGCAACTTCTCAGCGCTTCTGTGGATCACTAGTGATATGTGCATTGCTTACTGTACTTATTTCCTTGTTTCACTTGAAAGAAAGTTACTGTTTGTCGTTTTTGCATTTAGTTACTTGTAACACATTGCACTCAAGTTACCTGGCACTTGCTCACTAAAGCAATTATATAAGTCAGCACTAAAAATTAAAAGCACTACACCCTCACTCCCCACTGGCCCTTGTTTTCAATTAAGGATTTCCCAATATTATTCTAGCATGTCCAAAGGTCAGTTGTCAATCTCCTCTCCGGTCCAGCTGGTGAATCTGGGAATCTTGAGGCAATGTTATAACTGCCTCATGCACACAGACAACCCTCTCCTCCTCCCACATAACACAAATACTTGCGAGATGCAGCTATTTAGCCAAACTGGAGACTGAGCTCTCTCAACTCAGGACTGGCAAGACCAGACAGGAGGAGAAGGCAACTACACACACCACAAAACCAGCCTCACATAATGCTACCACTCCACTGAATCAAACACAAACACACAAAGACATACCCGGAGGCTCTGAGTAAAAATTTACCTAAACAGCAGAGGCCTCCAAAGCAGACACCCAAACAACTGCTACCTCAAGACACCCCACAAGCAACACATAAACCACAAAAGCAGTGTGCAAAGCAGTCACAGCCCTTAAGGCCAAATACAACACCAAACATACTTGTCATAGGTGACTCCATAGTCAGACACACTGACGTCCCACTCACCAGGCTGAACAAGGAGAGGGTCACAGTAAGCTGCCTATCGGGCGCTAGAATCCGCCACATAACACAAGCACTCGGGTCACTCCACGGCAAGTACAAATATGACACAGTCATTGTCCATGCTGGTGTGAACGACCTGAGACGCACCTCCCTGGACTACATGAAAAGAGACATAGAGGAGCTCTCTGATTATGTAGCCCAGGCAGGTATGACCCTAACCCTGAGCAGTATCCTTCCTTCACCAAGAATGATGCCACAATATAGAGACAAGATGATCAGCTTTAACAATTGGCTTAATGTCTGGTGTCATTCAAAGGGGATCCAGTGTCTGTCTGCCTGGGATGACATGCTTGACAAGCCACGCTGCTTCAAGGGACGGCTTGCACCTGTCACCCTGGGATTCGGATATTGGCTAAGGCTCTTGCCACCCCATAGTGCCTTTTTAGGCAAGGCTCAAATTCTAAACCTACCACCCTAGAAAACAAAAAGGGAAGAAACTGAGGGTAATGCTGCTCAATGCCAGAAGTCTAAATCTCAAAATGCACGCACTCAAGGCCCTTCTCAGTATGGAGAACATCGATGTCTGTGCTGTAACTGAAACCTGGTTCAAGGCTCCTGAGAGCACCCCGGCACTATTAGGTTTTACCTCATATCATGCGTTCGCCCCAAAACCCGGACCACACCACAAAAGGAGGGTGTATCCATATTCATAAAGGATACCCACACCTCCAGGTTGGTGGCAACGCCAAGCTTTGGAAACCATCCAGGTGCAACTAACCATAGGCAAAACTGCTCTACAAATTGTAGCATGCTACAGGCCACCCTCTCAAACTCAGGAACCCCACACAGCCTTCCTGAAGACACTGGAGGGTATAAATGTATCTCCAAACACCATCATATTGGGTGACTTCAACTACCCGAATATAGACTGGGAACATTACTCAAGCCCTAACTTTCTAGCCCAACGGTTCCTGGAGTTCATAAATTCAAATGCCATGGAACAGCTAGTCACTGTTCCCACGAGAGGAGAAAATATACTAGATCTCATTGTCACAAACAAGGGGACAAAATGCTCCACACCGGAAGTATATCCCTCATTGGTGAGATATGATCATAAACTAATCTCACTGGAAATCCACATCCGCCCCACCCCAAACAAAAAAGACCATAGTGAAGAACTTCTCTAAAGCAAACTTCACACTGCTCAAGACTGGTGTGGTATCCTTCAAGGCCCCTGAGCCAGTGGAAACCACAACCCAAGCTGCGGAAGCCCTTACAAATGCCTTCTATGAACACCTCCAGGACTGCATGGATCAGGCAATCCCAAATAAAACCAAGACTCTTTCCACAAAGGGCAAACGTCCCGTCTGGTGGACCCCAGCCATTAACAAACTTTACAATAAGAGGAGAAAGCTATTACATGATAGAACAAAATCCATAAAAGGGAAGTCACCCCTGATCATTATTAGTAAAAAATACGAGCACTCATAAAATCAACTAAGGCCAATTTTGAGAGAAAAATTGCCATGGATTCAAAGGACAATCATAAGGCCTTTTTCAGCTATGTTAGGAACCTGGGTGGAAACTCCCAGATATGCTCAGAATTAGTCCAAAATGATACAAAAATCACTGAACCCACAGACATTGCCAACATACTGGCAGACAGGTTCAGTGCAAACTTCACCCCTCTCCCCTAAAGGAGAGATAACTATCCCAGCCGAGTGTAGCCTCCCGGACATCTCAAATGCGCAGGTGAAAGCTGCTCTCTAAAGCTAAAACACAGCATCAATGGGACCGGATGGTGTCCCCGGCTGTGTGCTACACGAGCTAAATGAGGAATTAAACCCGCACATAAGGCAGCTGTTTAATCTCAGCCTTACCACAGGATACGTGCCCAAGGAGTGGCGTCACGGCAACTGTGGTCCCACTCCACAAAGGCGGCCTCACGGACCCTGGTAATTACCGCCCCATAAGCTTAACAAGTCTAGTCTGCAAAGCTATGGAGAGGATCATAATGGAGCTCATAAACAAAGATATAGGGGACTTGCAGACATTGGACCCGACCCAGTTTGGCTTTGTCAAGGGAAGATCATGCCTTTTGAACTTGGTCGACTTCTTGAAACAGTCACCAAGGCCATTGATGAGGAAAGGCAGTCCATACAGCCTACCTTGACCTTGCAAAGGCTTTGACACAATACCCCACTCGGGTATTGTAGAAAAACTTACCAGCTTAAATGTAAACCCATATGTCACAAGATGGGTTGCAAACTGGCTTAAGGACAGAACCCACAGGGTTAGAGTTGCTGGCGCTATGTCAGACTCCAAGCCGGTCACAAGTGGTGTCCCACAGGGCTCGGTCCTTGGCCCCTATTGTTTGGCATCTACTTCTCAGAAGTACAGGCCAACATGGGAGGACTTTGGCTGACAAAGTTTGCAGACGACTGCAAACTGGGCGCCATAGTGGAAAGTGCATCGGACACGGATATCTTTCAGAAGGGACTCACGGAAACAGATAGCTGGTGCCAGAGCCATGGCCTGAAGTTAAACGCCAAAAAATGTATAGTCATACCCTTCGGGAAAAACAAGGTAACCCCAAGCTACCATATAGGTGGCAATCCACTAAGCACAGAAGAGGTTATCAGGGACCTGGGAACCCAGGTTGACAGTGGCCTTTCTTTTGACACTCACGTTGCTAAAGTGGTTAGAAAGACCTTCTGCATTGCCCACCTGATCATGAAGGGATTCACATCCAGATCTAGTGAGGTCATTATTCCCCTGTACTCTTCACTTATCAGACCAATGATCGAGTACAATGCCCCATTCAGGATGTATCTCACCCGACATCTTCAGCAATTGGAGAGACCCCAAAAGTTCCTCACCAAAAGGATAAAGGGACTCCAAAATCTGTCATATGCTGCCAGATTGAAGAAACTCCAGCTCTATTCAGTCACATACCGTCTGCTCAGAGGTGACATGTGCCTGACATACAAGGCCATGTCCAACCCGGAATTAATGGACATGCTCCACCTCAAAAAATCCAAATCCACCAAAACCACTAGAGCAAGCGACTTAAACCTTAGCACGGATATAAATAGGACGTGCTGGAGGGATAGATTTATCACTCAGAGACTCCCTATGCTGTGGAATAAAATCCCGGTCCATGTGAGGCAGAGCACCTCGCTGACTCTGTTCAAGAGAAATCTAGACCTGTGGATGGGAGATCGTAGGTTTACCCCGGGAATCATATCTGTGTCACTGCTGGACAGAGGCACAACAAACTAATGGGCACAGTATTTTTTCATATAAGGGGTGGCGTAAGCCACAAAAATTTGGGCTAGGCTTATAAATGCCTTAGGGCAGATAGCCTAGTATAAACCTATGAACCTATGAACCATAACAGAAACATGTCATCCAGGTATCTTGAATAGTGTGAAACATATTGATAGTATTGACTACCAAACAGGTGGTTGGTCTCCCATTCCAGCATAACCAGGTTAGTGAAAATGGGAGCACAAGAAGCTCCCATTGCCACTCCCCTGGTTTGTCTGAAATATTCGCCTTCGAAATAAATGTAATTGTGATCCAACACCATCCCCATCATTTCTGTAATCAAACATATACGGTCCCAATCCATATCTGAATATTTCCTTAAACTGTTACTAAAACCCTGTAAATCTATATCCTTAGGGATGCTAGAAAATAAATCAATCACATCAATAGTGATGAAGATTAAATTCTTACACCAGATGTTGGGGGTTAAATGGGCCAAAAACATCCAAGAATCTTTAACAAGATGCAGAATTTTACTATATACATGTTTGACCCATCTGTCTATTGCTACACCTATTTGATAAGTTTTGGATTGACTACCTGAAACAATCGGTCGGAATGGGGGGTGTAATATGTTCTTATGAAATTTGGGTATACCTATAATGGTCGCCAGTGTAGGAAAATCCACTTTCAAGAAATTGTATGTGTCAGTGGTAATTCTGTTGTCTATTAAATATTCTTTCAATGCTAAATCAATCCTTTTATATCCTATACTGATTTCATTGATAGAAATAGTTTCATAATTACCCTATTCATACAAAATTCTATACATTTCATTAGTGTAATCCATACTGTTGTACAAAACTACTCCACCCCCCCCAATCCGGTTTCATTATTCTGATTTCGTTATTAGTATAATCAGTTCATTCAGGTAATTACGTTCAAGGCATCAATGATTATGTTACCATTAAGCCATTTTTGCAATTGTTATAATGTTTACATTTATTATTATTATTAAAATACAGCTCAAATATTATTATTTGATAAAATATATACTACACTGTTTATATCAAGTGGAATATATATTGAAGCAGATACTGAAATATATATCAAATGAGATTTATGATACTATTTATATATTTACTTATATATATTTATATTAATATTTATATTTACATGTATTTACAGGCAGTTTCAATGCATCTATTCATTTCTATACATTGTTTAGTATCATTCATTTTTATTCATTCTCTTCATATTGTTTGTACATTTGAACAATTTGAACTCATTGACAGTTTTGAGTTCTGCGTGTTTGCATACAACTGCAGTGAAAAGTCATCCTATGATATATGTATGGACACAGCGATGTACTGTCATTTTAAATGCTGATTATTTAATTTTATTTTTGGCGCCAAAAAGTTTATAAATCAGGGTTTGATTAGTGTATTATTTGTTCTGACGAAGTCTGCAAGTCAGATGAAAGTGCTTAACCATTGTTTTTACGCTATTTTAACAGTAGTTATTTAATAAACAGTTTTTTGTGCCTGTTCGAGTCGTGTTGCACCCGAGTTGCTATTTTACATTACCAAGACGTTTTTGTCTTAAGGATTATGATATATATATATATATATATATATATATATATATATATATATATATATATATATATATATATATATATATATATATATATATATATATATATATATATCTTTCAGTTTTGCCAATAACATTCAAATCTCTTAAACTTCTTGGTGTAATACTTGACCAAAACCTAAAGTTTGACAAACATATAACGCAAACCATATCCCAAGTCCATAAAAAATGTAGAACCCTATACCACTGCAAAAACTATCTAACCAAAAACACTAAAATTACTATATCCAGAACACACCTTCTCTCTACATTGCTTTATGCATCCCCTGTATTAATAAACCTTAACAAGACAGACCTACACAAATTGTCCATGTGCTACAATAAAATAGCTAGATTCGCAAACCGCTCTAATTTCTGCTCCCACCACTGTCACTCACTAAAACAACTAAACTATAACAACTCACCATGGCTCATTACTTGCTGTACCACCTAAACAAGATTCCTGATCTCTCAGGCTTACTCAACTTTCACAATTCTGCTCGCCAACTAATATCCACAAACATAGCACTTCTTGAAGCAGTTAAGTGTAAACACAGTGCTGGTGAATCCCACTACTCCTACACAGTTGCTAAAATCTGGAATTCTCTTCCACCAGATATCAGATTGCAAAACAGCAGTCCCACCTTTAAAACCCAATTAAAAGTCCACCTCATTCCTATCTGGCAATGTACCTGTACATACCTGTACTATACCACTGCAAAAACTATCTAGGTTAGCCCTACTACTATCATTCAGATAAATCTTCCTCTTGTACTACTCAAAGGTCAAACACATAGAAAAAAAAAAATACCGCAACTAATTGTATTTTTAAATGCGTGTATATAACTGTATATAATATTACTGCACTTATTTACTCAAATACATTATATTTTCTTTTTTACTACTGTACACTTCTGTAACTTCTCATCATACTATGCTATGATATACTATTGTTTGCTCTATTGTTTCTTTGCTCTGTTAATTTGTACTCATCTCTGACTTTTGTATATTTATCATGTATGTGGAGCTTTTGTATTTTTTACGATTGTCATATGTGGAGCTTTTCTCCCCGGGTCTCTACTGAAAACGGGCACCTGAATGCCCAGTCAGACCAACCCGGTAATCAAATATAAAATAAAATAAATAAACAGGTTCTGTCCACTAGACTAATTCAATGTACACTAAATAAAGTGAAGACAAGACATGAAGACATCAATTTCTCACTTATTTCCTAGTTTTAAGGGGTATCTGTGTTCAGATGATCCATGTTTATTCTCCTTTCTCCTTTTGTGTTTGCCCTCTCTTCACAACTACAGGCTCAGATATAAAATATGGGTAATTTTATTAATTTATGAAAAATAGAAGTTACATACATATAAATACACACATATAAACAAGCAAGCTATTACATATTTTTTTCACGAAAAGGACAAACATCTTAAGTTCAGGCTCATTATAAATATACCTTGATATTATTAATAAAGCTACTGATTAAGGATATGGTGGCAAAAGTCCTTCTAGCTCAAGGCCTGTGCTGCTTGCAACACTACTTGTTTCAAGCGAGAATAAACCCATGCTTCAGATATAATTACCTAGAGATGAAATGAGCGAAATGGGTTACCAGATATCTGTCATGAACAGTGTTCCCAGTTCTGTACTTGTCTGTGCTTTACCAAAAAGTAACCTTAAATCAAAGGCGAGCATACAGATTTAAAAAAAATGATGAAAGAAGGTTTATATTCAAGGGTGGCAAACTCTGTGTACTCAGAGTATATTTTTATGAGCATTCCTTGAAAACATTATGGCTGACAAAACATAAGACTATCTTAAAGGGTATAAATCATCCTCTACATCATAGATCTGTACACAAGATGTGCAGAGGCAGAAATAATCAAAGTCAAAGTAAACTTTATTGTCATTCAGAAATCACACAAGTGCAAACACTGAACGAAATTCTATATCTCCAGACTCAATGTGCAGACAACATATAGACTATTTTTTACAGACATTTACACGTGTAACACCTGACTATTACATCACAGACATGCAGGTAGACAGACTAATATTGCACATAATTATAAACGCATTTTAACACTTTTCGAACTGAACACTTACTTGCATGAGACCTTAGTATTGCATATTAGTATTGCATAGGTACTTGGTTAAGACATTGCATTGATCCTTGCACAGAAAGAGACACGTGAGTACTGCACTGTGAACATTAGAGTATTGCACTGTGAACATTAGAGTATTGCACTATGGTTAATTTACAAAGCTGCATATATTGCACTGAAAGAAGAGATATTTTCCTGCATTGCTACTGCCCTTGATGGATTATAAGTTACAGTCATAGTGAATATTGCACTATTAGGTGAGACTGGTAACCAGGTTCTTGCACAACTTGAGACAGTTTCTACTGACCCAGTTGGACATCATGGAGTGTAGTGGTTATTAGAGTTCAGCAGCCTGATGACATTAGGGAAAAAGCTGTTCCTGAATCTCGTAGTTCTGCAACGTATGTTTCGGAAGCTCTTTCCGGATGATAGATGCATGAACAGTCTGTAAGCAGGGTGAGTGCAGTCTTTAATTAATCCTTTATAAGTGTCATTTCTGTGATTAAGTGCCAGCTACTGAAAACAAAGTATAGGTGTCTTAAGTTTTTAACAGGTAGCAATTGGACAAATGTATACATTTTTAAAAGTTAAATGATTGGTTGAGGACAATAATATGAGGTACAAATACACAAATTCCTGGCTACATTTTGTTTACATTACAATCTTCACTGTAAACAACAGATTGCAAAAACTAAAAACTGCTCCGTACTAGAAACAGACTCCAGTCAAACACAGTCTTTCACTGTATCTCAAATTCCACTGTGCCGTTAATACTGTGAAACGGACAAAGACAGAGAGAAAGAAATGAGAAAGAAGAGAAAAAGAAAAGGCAGGGAAAAAACTCTATATGCAGACAGATAAATAGATATATCCATATGTGTACATTATATTATATAAATATATAAAACTGTATTTTGTTAAAGTTAGTTCCCTTAGTGGCTTCTTTTCAAGGGAGACCCAATTTGGTATTTATACTACAAGGGGAAATTGGGCTCTTTTTGTTAGATGCTTTAATACTTTTTACATCTACCAGAGCTACTACCAACTCAAGCAGATAAGACCTCAGTTTGACATCTGACCTGAAGGTATATTTATGGAATGTTTGTTATGTCGAAGTCAGCATGTGTTATTAAAAATCAACTGATCACACGTGCCGGCTTTCAGGATCTATATCATAAAGATGAAGTGTGAAAAGAATGAATGCTCTTACATAGACTACAAATAATCGAAGCTGCAAAACCTCGAACTGCCACAACAGACATTTTTTTCCCAGGGAAAAGAAAATCCCTGGGCCAACAATCTAAACATAAAATAAACTGGGGGGCTGTGCCCCCCACAACCCCCTCTACTTAAATATACCAAATCCGAGATCACACTACAGTGAGGAAACGGCAAAGCCTCAGCAATGACCCAGCAATTTTTTTTCCTGGGGGGAAAAAAACTTTGTTGTGGCCATACGAGGTTTTGCAGATTTGATTATTTGTGGTCAATGTAAGAACGTTCGCTCTTTTGATGTTTTGCCTTTAGAATATAGACCTGACTTTCATCTGTATATGAGACATTAAAAAAAAAATATATATATAAACACACACACACACACACACAGCCCTATCAGGTTTTCAAAAGAACACAACATTAAAATTTAGAAGAACAAGATGAAAACAACAAAAACATAAAAGGAAGAATGTTCACAACCTCAAACTGCATAAATTCAAAAAAAAACAAAAACAAAAACAAAAAACAGCCGTTTATCTTCAATATAAGCTTTAAGTTTTTGTAGGGGGGGCAAGCCCCTCCTGCACCCCTCACACCCCATGCAGCTTATATATACAAACTCTGAGATCACACTACAGGTGGGGAAAAGGGTGAATTTCCTGATCCTCACTGTACCAGGATCTTTATTCAAATTCTTTATTCAAATCCTTTCTGGTTTCAAAAACAGAAAGTGCTGTATAATATTCGTAGCTGGTTGATTGAAGTTGAGCAGTTTGATGTTCGTCCTTTTACATTTTCATTGTTTTTGTGTCATTCTTCTAAATTTCGGTGTAGTGTTCTTTTGATAACCTGTTTGATAACCTGACAGGGCTTCATATACACACACGTGTATATATGGATCCCTTTCATAATTCTCAACTGTACAGATTTTTGCAGAATGTCCAGATTTTTGCTTCAAAAATTTGGTCTATTCTTCATAAAATCTGTGGTTTTCTGGCAAATCATGGAGGACTGAAGTCACTAAAAATGACCAAATAATGACCTATTTTAGTTGCAGACTTCATATCCTTCAGAAAAGGCATGGTAACACAAATCCTGTTATTCTAGTAGATGTTTAAGTTCATAAGAGCAATATTTAAAATCTGTACCTATTTTTGGGCCTTTGTCCAAACATTATTTTAGGCTTTTCCCAGATTTCTTGAGTTAAGAGGTTGAGAGGTATGATCCCTTTCAGTGGATCTAAACTGCAGAACATCAAACCTCTGATCATTGAGGACCACAGGATCGAAATTCTGAAATATTGAACCTTGTGAATGGAGATCGCCATATAGTGTGGAAAAAGAACTTTACCATTCTGTTCACTGTAATGTGATCTTGGAGTTGGTATACTTAAGTAGTAGTTTAGTTTTTTGTTTTTTTTTTTTTACTCAGGAGGAGTTGTGAGTTGTCATTGCCAAGCGTCTATGGATGAGAAGGATTTCTGAGTGAGTGAGTAGAGCATGGGTAGGTCCTAGCAGCATATGTAATAGTGGAGTTATACTGTACAATGGTGCTCCTTTGGCTGCTGTGTTTAGGTCATTGATAATAAGTTAAACAGTAGCGGTCCTAGGATGGAGCCTTCTGGGAGTCCAACAGATATAGGAAGGAAAGAGGAGAAATTATTTTGCCATTTCAGTGCTTGGGAGTTGGGACCTATTAATGTGGTAATAAAAATGCTTTGGATAGATCCAGAAATAGGGCTGAGGTTAGAAAAACTGAATTTCTATGGTGATTTTATTATATCTATGAATCTTAGAAAGGCAGTGTTTGTACTGTGATTGGGCCTGAAACCATTCCGTAAGGGAGGCAGGATTTCCTGAAAAGTAATACATGTAAGTAAGTTGAGAGTGAACACATCTCTCCAAGATGTTGGATAGGAGTAAGGGAATGGCAACTGGCCTATAGTTTGTGAGATCGGTTGATGAGCTCACTCTATACAGAGGTATTACAAGGTATTTTTTGTAGAAGGTGGGAACATACTATTCTTGGAGAGAGCGGTTTACTAGAATTGACACAGGCTATGCAAGGCCATCATCTGTGAGTTTGAGATATTCAGACGGAAGATGATCAGGGATAGTAGTTTTTGTCTTAAGGATGAGTAGCTGTTTTTTAGTTGAATATATTGGCACTGGAGAGTGTGAATGTTTGTTGTAGCTTCAGTGATTGGTATGGGATGGTTGAATTTGTATTAGTCTTATTTTGTAGGAGGGAGATTATGAGTTTAACTGTGAAGCGATGCTTTGGGAGTTATTGATTGGGGATGGACCAGACTGGGTTGATTTTCCAAGATTTAGCAATCCATTTGTGGATTTCCAGAGGTTTTTTGGATTGTTTGATGATGAAGTTTGGGTGTTACTATAATAAGATTTTTTGTCCTATTTTATGTGAGCCCCCACTCTTAAATACAGACCCTGACAACAACAGGATCTTATTGTTTCCCCTTTTAGCTTTTTTTAAAGGAAAATTCTAGCCTTCAATGTAATTAATCTCAACTCAGACTTATTTTTCTCCTAGTAATACTGCCAAGATGTTTAGTGTCCAGAAACCTTCTGGCACCTTTAAATTCTTTCATTTCTATTTCCTCTGCTACAGATCACTAATGGTCCACCATACTTTCTTTGTTCATTGTTCAATTCTCACATTGCTTTGAAAATGACATCATTTCTATAATCCTTAGCTTTAGTCACTGCCCTCAGTTTTACATCCGGAGATGTTCTCAGTGAGTTACATATAGGGGTATAAAGCACATACATATTAACAAGTGAAGTGAAATTCTTTTCCTAAACATTAACCTTTGACTAACTTTAAGAATAGGAGTATGCTTCACTGCATCATTACATAAACTGGTAAGTACTCTTAGTTCTGCAGATATCCAAGCTTCACGCATCATTACATAAACAAACTGGTAAGTACTCTTATTTCTGCAGATATCCAAGCTTCACTGCATCATTACATAAACACACTGGTAAGTACTCGTAGTTCTGCAGATATCCATCTCCTTGAAGTGACGTTGTCAGCCACAGGATCATAAGCAGAGCTGTCACGCTGAACTGACAAATTTGACTTCTCAAGAAGAATATGGGGAAAGGTTTGGCGATTGTCTAAGGATAGCAATCTGACTACTTAAAAAAAAAAAAAAAAAAAAAAACTGTTGTTTGGTTAGCTTATTGTGATGACTCCTTAAATGTGTCATGAAAGAGTTTGCACAACACTTCAGTTAGCACAAATCAGGGTCATTCTCTGAAACAGGAAAACCGGACATGGCTACTACATCCAAAAAGCCAGTGACTCACTGCTCTGACAGAAGGGGAAATTTTCTTTTACTATGGGTAAGACATGTCACATGAAAGGGACCGAGGTTGAACTGTCGATGAATAGAAATGCTCTAAAAAAACAAAATCACATTAGTGTAACAGGCATCATGATGGCCAGTTTGTAACATAGTATATTAGCAGGCAATAATTAACTAATGATTACTGTGATGCATTAATACAGCACAAAACATCAACATATGATGAAACATAGTTTTGGAATTTCAATGTGGGTTTTTCCTTTAACATTTAAAACGAGTTAAGCAGCATATTACTTACGGAGTTTTTCCATTGGCCCTGCTGTGAAGTTGAGCTCTGTCCTCAATATCATCATTATGCATGGGATAATTGATGGAGCCATTGACTTTGTCTGGATAGGAATCAATTTCACGGATTTCAGATGGGACTCCTGACACATTCTTCACCTGTTGATGAAAGCACACTATACATTAACAAAAAAGTAAGTAAATGCTTTCCCCCCATTGTTCGTTTTTATCGGCATAATATATCACAATCTATGTTTTTTTAGTTAATATTTTTAATAGATTTTATGCCTGTTAAAGGGCATCAAGTGAGTAATGTACAAACAGCTGTGTTTCTGAATGACATTAAGCTTTGTTGCTTCATTCATTCTTTTGGTGGCCACCACCTTTAACAGCTTTAATGTTAAAACTGAAATGTAGTTATTAATGTTGACACTTTTGTTCAAGCCAAGAACTGTAGCTCCAGGCCAAATTTTCTAACAGATGTGAAGATGGCCACATGTAAGAGAGAAAACACACTCAATAACTTTCCAATGTCTTTCTAGGTGTAAAATATGCTATTGCCCCTTTAGCTTTATACCTGCAATCAGTGACTGTCCTAATTACTTTTTCTTAAGACTGTACATTTCTTATAAGTAGCTTCTCTTTACCTGTTCATTAGCTTGCCTCATATTGGCTGATGTTGTGATAAATATCACAAATATCTGCAAAAATAGCCAAATACCAAAATGGTATGCAGAAAAACTAGAGAGACATGTCCTGACAAGAAATAGAGCAACAATTCCTCATGTTTTCCTTGTATGCAGCACTTCTTGGTATGATTAAAGGGAATAAAAGATACATTGTGATGAAAAAAAGTTTGTCATTTGTGGGTGTTTTTGTTTAAGCCATATTTACTTTATTTTACTTCTTTGTTTATTAGGTAAGCCCGCTAGATAGACTTGTGGCCTTTTTCAGGACAGGCTTGAGAGCATCTCCTGGTTATGTAGCTGTAGACAAATTGAGGCTGAAGGAATGAAACCCTGGCTACAGCAAGCAACTCATTTACAGCTTATTGCATTAATTTTCTGTGCTTCCATGCAAGCACAGCCGGCTTTAAACACCAGCGAACCCTGCAGTCACTGTGGACCCCTGTTCCTGGGGGGGGGGGGCCCAACCACAGCAAGTTATCTTATGCTGGCATTTTGTAAGATGCCTGTCAAACCAACAAAAGCTAGTACAGCAATCTTGTATACTTAATAAACCAGGTGGATAATAACACTTATTTATATCTCCTTTAAAATTCAAAGATATTTCTGGTTATATATGGCAACAGTGCCTTATCAAGTGACAGGAATCACAATTCCATTAAATGTTTTACCACTGACACAGTACCCCAGGCTTAGTTAAACCCTACTTTTGGACATTTTATCCACTATAACTACATAGCCAGCATTAGGTCCCTTCAATACCTGCAGGGAGCTTCCCTTAATCATCCGTGACTGTGCGGGGACCTCACAAAAGCTGTTGCTGGCTGAGGAAAAATGAGAATGTAAAAAATGTGTTCATTTCCCGATTATGCTCTTTAACCTGAACAGGATTGTGATATGACCCTGTTAGGATAAAGCTGATGATGAAAATAAGAAAGGCAAGCACTAGATAGATCAGTAGGCTAGAGTGACTGATATCAGTGCAAACGTTGGATTTTAAAAAAAGCTGATGCACCCAATCACTTGGGATGGCTTTCTCTGAGTTTTATAAATACTGGCAGAACTCCAGATACTTTGTCTGAACGTCTTTGCTCAAGAATTCAATGCAAGGCCAAAAATAATAGCAGAATAAAGGCTCAGAATCAGGAACACATTTTAAATATTACTCCAATTCACTTAAAAAGTTAATAGAATAACACCTTTTGCATAAACATGTATTTTTCGACAATAAGTATAAAACTCTGATGTCTGGATTTATTGACTGTAATCCTAAATGATTTACCAACAACTGAAACTTTTTACAAAGGACAAAGCAAAAGTATGAGCAAAATCAGGGAAGGTGTGTGAAATCAGGGACAGTGACAGGTATGCATTACTCCTCAATGAGGTAAACAAAAATGACTTATCCTGCTGTTATTTGATCACTGCTAAACAGCAGTTACTGATGTGGCGTGACAGTACTAGTGTTGCACAACGTACTGGTGTTTGCTAAAATAAGTGCATAACGTACTGGTGTTTGCTAAAATAAGTGCAAAACTAGTACTGCTACGCCTTATGTGCAAGTGTGTGTGTGTGTAAAAAATATCACCTATTTTTATCTGTGCACACACCCAATAATGCCAGGACACATACATTATTCTTCTGGGTTATCAGTAAAAAAAAAGTACCTAACAAGTCATATTTCAAAATGAAGGCATAAAATATATTGCAAAGCAGAGTTCCCCTGCACGTGGGAAGTTGCACGGCCAAAATCAAAACTGCACCAAAAAAAATAAAAGACTAATTAATATGTAATTGTAGGATTCATATTGGCCTAAACGGACTGTTTAGTACTACCTTTTGTACTGAAAGGCAGTCTCAGTAGTCAGTAGTTTATAAACTACTTACTACACGCTCATAAAATATATTGCAGAACATTCAGACACTTGGATCTTCTTGGAGTCTGGTGGCCCCCACTCCCCAGACTGTACAAAAGGCTATACGGTGCTCCTTTAATCATCCTCGACTTTGTGGGGGTCCGCAGTAAAGCTGTTGCTGTTTGGAGAAAATGTTCTGATTATGCTCTTTAACCTGAACAGTGCTGTAGTATGATCCTTTTAGGATAACAATGGTAATAGTCTCTGTTTTCAACCACACCCATTCTAAAATCAGCCCTGCTTAGATGTGTATATACAGAAGGCTGCTGTAAGTTATGGGGGGGCTAGGGATTGTGTGGTTGTTACTTGTTTAATTTTCATCACAGTCAAACCTTAGCGGTGTGCACATGAGGTCATTATAACTAGTTTGAGCTGAGGACAGTGTAGTCATAGTTTCTTTTACACCTTTTAGACCTCAGACGTATATACAAAGAAGGTTGATATAGCTTGTGTAAGGGCAGTGCAATGTCTAGGAGCAACAAATTAGAATATATTACAGTAATCATTTTTTTTTCAGTTTTCTCACAATCAGACATCAGTCACATATACAGGTGGCTGCCTTTGAGGGTTACGGATAAGGAGTGAGGAAACATGCTGTGTGTGTGTGTGTGTGTGTGTGTGTGTGTGTGTGTGTGTGTGTGTGTGTGTGTGTATACACACACACACACACACACACACACACACACACCAGCAGTCACTTGAAATATATATGACTAGACAGTTTGAATCTCTGCTTTCATCCCAGTCTAACATCAGAGGGATGCATAGGCAGTGACTGTGTTTTGTGGAGGGTTAGAAAGAGGGGCAGTATTCTCAGACAGGACCTATGTATTCCCACAACTGACTTGTTAGTTAATTGTGAGCTACTACTTTGTCAGCTTTGGCCATTAAGCGTTTGGCACAACTTATGTTTTCCTTGAAAGGAGAAAAATAAGACTGAAAATCTTTTCTTTTCCATGATTTTTGTTTAGGCCACCATTGGATTAAAAGGCTGAGAAAATGCTCAAAAAAGCACCCCAGAGCACCTGTAAACCTATAGCTTCTAGGGTTGTGGCTTATTTGAGTTATTTCCTAAAGGATTATCACTGTGCTGTCTTGGTCAGGAAAGTTGTATTGAAAAGATGCAAGGAAAACTAAAGCTGAATTAGCAAAAGTGAATTTCTTTCCTTATTCATAATTTCTGTTCAAGCCATCACTGGACGAAAAAGATGTGTAAAAAGAAAAAAAAAAACCTTTAAAATAACATGCACTTCAGAGCATATATAAAGTTTTGGCTTCTTGAAGAAGTTGAAGAGTTAGGCAGAATGTGAGAAAAGGAAGAAAAACGTAATGTGGATGGTATGGGAAGCCCAAGTAGGGGGGAATCAGAAGGAAGGCCTGGTGGATGTGTGTGTGTGTGGGGGGGTTGAAACAGTAAGCCTAGGACGTCATTTAGACCTGTACATTGAGTTGTTGTAATGTATCGTTGTTGCAACTAAATGCCAGTAGCTGTAAGTGTCCCTTTGTGAGGCAGGCCAACAGTGTGGTACATAGGCCTGTTATAACGTAAGAGCATTGTAGCTACAGGTCTGTGTGCACACTACTCCTAAAAGTTTTCAGCATGACCTAAAAGGTTGCTTAGAAGGGTTGGCACTGGCAGTGATTGGGTGATACTTAGACTACTAAGCCCTCAACTTGACATTTGCTGAGGGCCCCCAAAATGCTAACACCAGCCTTGCATGCAAGGAACAAAATTAAGGTTGTCATTTTTGGCTGAGCCAAAAACTGGACAAAGGCGCACTTCTTATACTGTTCCCAACCAAGGTTTCTCTGTTGCTTCCCATCTACTTTGCCCATCTCCATGACCATTTTATGATGCAAATTGGCACATCAGTGGGTGCCAAAACACCTGTTTTTAATTAACTTGCTTATTTTTAAGGTATTCGCAGACAAGAATGTACTGCATTAAAGTGCCATTTCTGAAGAAATACCACTGAAGTGACAGTTATGCAGACAATGGCATTCTGTTTTCTCTGTCAGATAGAGAAGCATAATTTGTGCAGTTATTTCCAGACTAACATATAATCATTCGATATCAGGATAGTCTAGGTGGGGGTTGCAATTAATTTACATAGTATATGTTTTAATGTTTCATACTCAGTGTGACCAAATAATCACAAATGCAATTTTAAATTCTAACTTCAGTTTTCACAACACTTCCAAAATGAAATAATTTATCATTTTGTTTACAAATATAGTACTTAGTAAGTTCTAAACTTAAATATATTTGGGTCATACGGCCTTCAAGGAATGCAGACTCGCTCAAGTTCTCTGAAAATGTCTTACTTCCATTCTAGTCATCCAATCTATTTTTGAAGCAAGTAACACTGAGTAATGTTCATATACACACCAGAATATAACTCCATATTTTATCAGCGCACATCAGGGAAGTCCCAGTCTTACTAGTTTTCTTTATTTGTTACTTCAAAGCCATGGCCATTTGTATGCAGTCACAAAAAAAATAGCTCCCAAAGTCTGTAAAAGGCATACATAATTTACAGGTAAAGATAAACAAGCTTGGTCTTATTAATGTCTCTTAATACGAGTGAGGTGTCAGACTTGGAATATTCCTTGAAAGCGTCTTATGTTGCAGTTTGTGTATATTCAAAATACAGCATTGTATTCCAAGATCAGCCTTATCAAAAGATATGTACAAATCCCATAATACTCTATGTCTCTGGCTGACATATGTATAACAGACCTAGCGTTCTTCATAGGATCATAGGAAGTTACTAGGCTATTGGCCCTGAGGCTCTTACAAGCCTAGCCAAGAATTTAGCCCATGTTCCAACAAGCCAGCACCCTATGCCACTGTCCATCAGGGACACGAGTAGAATCCCAGGGGTGTATTTTCTGTTCCCCATCTAGTTATCCAAGTTGCGCTTAAAAAGGGTTAATGACGTACTCTGCTTTATATGGAGAGGGAGTCTATTCCACAAAAAGGGGAGTCTCTGGGACACAAATCTGTCCTGCCAACAAGTCAGGTTGAGGTTGCGCATACGGGTTACACGAGTGGAGCTGACTTGTGGATATGCAGCAGTCCTATCAAGGTGGGGTCTGAGATTGCTTTGTATACCAGACAGAGGTCAGCTCTGAGGAGTCTGTAGGAGACTGAGTATTTTAGTACTTTTCCTCTTAGTGACAATGCACAATCTCCAACGATCAGCTTATTACTTATGAAGAAACATTTCTACAGTTAATAAAGCTTGTTTATTTAAGTAAAATGTATATTGCACTCTAACTTTAACAAAAACATCAGTTTACATTTATTGATACTAAATGTGAGGTCCAAAAAAAAGTAGAGAACAGAAAACTAAAAAATAAGGCTTCAGGACTGGCCATTGGGGTATCCACATCAGTATATTCATTCATGGCGATGACTTAAACAAGACAGTATTACTCATGGCTGTCCTCAACCATCTAATGAAACTTGTAACTAAAAATGTGTCTAACTGCAACCAGTCAAAGCTCTCATAAAAGTACTCCAGTTCTAGACAACTACAGTCAAGTAACAAATCACTCCTCTTCATGTCTAAAACAAACACCTCAGCTTGGACTTTTCTATACTCCCACCAAGTCATTAAATATTGGAATGCTATCCCACTGCAAATAAAACATATTGGACAAGACACATACCTTCAAGTTGCTATTAAAACAATATCTAAGAAAAAAATTGTCTCTGCTATTTTTTACTTCCTGGCTAGAAGATTTTTTTGGCCACACCTTTTCTCCAAATACTTTTTTTCCACTTTTTTCTTCATTGGGACAGAAAGATACTCACGTAACCACAAGAAGCAACTTTGTTTACACAAACTATATCAATCTCAGGCTCTGTGTTGACAAGACTATCTCTTCTAATTGTATCAACCACTATCTCACGGTCCCCCTCTGTCACAGTTTCATCACACTCTCCTTCCTCATCTTTCCAAAAAGTACTGTTGTGTACACTTAGCATGAATGCAGATGTTCGAGTATATTCACTGTTGCAGTCATTACATTTGGGTAATCTGCTGGCAGGTTGCCCTCAGTCGGCCTGAATTCCAAAGTCTTGGCCTTCATCAGTTGCTGTCTCCTCTTCCATGACGTCAGTTCATCAGGGGTATAAAACATGCAGCCGACACCATTTTCTTTAGTTTTTCTTGCCCCCGATGTCAGGTGCCCCCAAAAAGGTAGCAAAAAAAATTTTAAAAATAGTAATTGGTTGTTTTGGACCTTTTCTAGCTCTTTTGTAGTTCACTGTTTAAAATCCACCTCTGGGCGTTTTTTTCTGGCTATACTACTCAGACAAGCTCCTTGTGGGTCTGCAGAGTGGTCCTAGCAGCAGGGAACTCAGAAAAACGACTACTTTCTGGATTTAAGTATCTTTGCTTTTTTTTCACTTGGAATAGCTTCTGTAGCTTACCCTGAACTAGCTTGAACTGTTTTTTAACTGTTTGCTGCATTATTTTAAAATCTGCACTTAAAGTTACATTTTAGTCGAATTTGATCGAAAGTTTGTTGTTTGTTTAATTTAACTGTGGAGGCTGCCCACTAAAGTGTGCTAGCCTGTGTAACTAATTTATCACTGTTTCTGCATTTTCTGTGTGTTTCTACCAAAAACATAAAAAAATCCTTGTTTTCCGCCTTCCTCGACTAGTTTAGACCAGTTTACAGGCATTGCTGTATTCTGGGCTGTGGTGTAGTTCCTGTGTTGTCCATTACCTTACTTGGATAGAGGGAAGTTTCTTTGCTCACCAGTGGGAGTGGGGAGCCTTGAGCAGCCTACCTGTCCCTGTAGGAAGTGACCTCAGCACAAGAAGCTGTAGTAATTGGTTGTTTTGGACCATTTCTAGCTCTTTTGTAGTTCACTATTTAAAATCATACGCGGCTTTGCGCAGTTGTGCACATAGCGCAGCGCCGGTTAAACGTCTTCTGGCTCCGCCAGGTCTGCTCTTCAAATTTTCCCTTAAGGAAGCTCTACTCTTTGTATAATCAGACTACTCACTATATTATAAGCCTAGCACTTGTTCTCAATACTTCTCTACTAAGTAAGCACTCTCGTACTAAGTAAAGCACTACATCTACTTACCACCCCTGTGAATATCCACTTCCCTTAAAGGTACAGCACTCCCTTATACTGTTCTAGCATATCGAGTGGTAGATTACTGGCGTCCTCTCCAGTTCAGCTGGTCAATCTGGATATCTTGAGACAATGCTACAATTGTCTCATGTACACAGACAACCCTCTCCTCCTCCCAACAAACACAAATACATGTGAGAGATGAAACTATATAGCCAAACTGGAAGCTGAACTCTCTCAACTCAGGGCTGGCATGACCAGACAGGAGGAGATGGCAACCACACACACAACAATCCCAGTCCCACATAGACCTACCACAACTGCAAACCAAACACATAAAAACACAAAGACATACTTGGAGGCTCTAACAAAAAACTTACCAAAACAACAGAGGCTCCCAAAGCAGACACCCAAAAATCCACCACCTCAAAACAAAACACATGCAACACATACTTCAATAAATCAGTGTGTCAACCAATCACAGCCCTTAAGGCCAAACACCTTGCCTGACACACTAGTAATAGGTGACTCTATAGTCAGACACACTGATGTCCCGCTGACCAGGCTGAACAAGGAGAAGGTGACTGTGAGCTGTCTATCGGGAGCTAGGATCCGCCACATAACACACGCACTCAAGTCACTCCAAAGCAAGTACAAATATGACTCCGTCATTGTCCATGCTGGTGTGAATGACCTGAGATGCACCTCCCTGGACTACATGAAAAGAGACATAGAGGAGCTCTCCGATTATGTAGCCCAGGCTGGTATGACCCTGACCAGCATCTTGCCCTCACCAAGAATTATACCACAATACAAAGACAAGATGATCAGCTTTAACAATTGGCTCAAGTACTGATTTCATTCTAAGGGGATCCAATGTCTGTCTGCCTGGGATGACATGTTGGACAAGCCATGCTGCTTCGCAAGGGATGGCTTACACCTGTCACGACTGGGCTTCCGGATATTGGCTAAGGCTCTTGCCACCCCCATAGTGCCTTTTTTAGGCAAGGCTCAAAAGACAAACCCACCTCCTTAGAAAACAATAATAGAAAAAAACTAAGGGTAATGCTGTTCAATGCCAGAAGTCTAAATCTCAAGATGCAGGCACTTGATGCACTCCTCAGCATGGAGAACATCGACGTCTGTGCAGTAACTGAAACCTGGTTCAAGGCTCCTGAGAGCACCCCAGCACTACCAGGCTATACCTCGTATCATGCTTTTCGGCCCCAAAACCCAGGCCGAACCACAAAGGGAGGGGGAGTGTCCATATTCATCAAGGACACCCACACCTCCAGGTTAGTAGCAACACATGAAGCATCAGAGACCATACAGGTGCAACTAACCATAGGCAAAACTGCTATACAACTGGTAGCATGTTACAGACCACCCTCCCAATCTCAAGAACTCCACTCAGCCTTCCTGAAGACATTGGAGGATATGAATGTATCACAAAATACCATCATACTGGGAGACTTCAACTACCCAAACATAGATTGGGTACATTATTCTAGCCCTAATACCCTAGCCCAAAGGTTCCTGGAATTCATAAATTCAAATGCACTGGAACAATTAGTCACCTCTCCCACTAGGGGAGATAATATACTAGACCTGATCATCACAAACATGGGGACAAAATGCTCCACACCGGAAGTATACCCCTCACTAGTGAGATCTGACCACAAACTAATCACCCTGGATATACATATCCCACCTCCACCCTCAGCACAAAAGACCACAGTGAAAAACTTCTCAAAAGCAGACTTCACTCTTCTTAAGACTGAGATAGTATCCTTTAAGCCAACTGTGCCAGTGGATACCACATCCCACGATGCCGAATCCTTCACAAATGCTTTCTATGGACATCTCCAAGAATGCATGGATCATGCAATCCCAAACAAATCCAAGTCCCTCTCCACCAAAGGTAAATGTCCTGTCTGGTGGACCTCAGCCATAAACAAATTGTATAACAAAAGAAGGAAGCTACTGCATGTCAGAGCAAAATCCCACGAAGGGAATGCATCTCTGAGCAACATTAGCAGAAAACTACAGTCTCTCATAAAACATCCAAGGCCAAACTTTGAGAGAAAAATCGCTAAGGACACTAAAGATAACCACAAAGCCTTCTTCAGCTATGTTAGAAACCTGGGAAACCCTCAGATATGCTCAGAGTTTGTTCACAACAATAAAAATACACTGAACCCACAGATATTGCCAACATTCTGGCTGACAGGTTCAGTGCAAATTTCTCCCTCCTTCACCCCCAAAAGAAGAAATACTTATCCCAGCTGAATGTAATCTCCTGTCATCTCAGATGTCCAAGTGAGAACTGCCCTAAACAAAGCAAAAATACAGCATCAATGGGACCTGATGGTATCCCGGGTTGAGTGTTACGTGAACTCCAAGAGGAGCTAAACCCACACATAAAAATGCTATTTAACCTTAGCCTTACTTCGGGATATGTACCTGAACACTGGCGTACAGCAACAGTGGTCCCACTCCACAAGGGGGGTGCCTCTACAGACCCTGGAAACTACTGCCCCATAAGCTTAACCAGCCTGGTCTGCAAAGCTATGGAAAGAATCATTATGGAACTCATAAACAGAGACATAGGGGACCTACAGACACTTGACCCCACCCAGTTCAGCTTTGTAAAGGGCAGATCCTGCCTTTTAAACCTGGTTGACTTTTTCAAAACAGTCACTAGAGCCATTGACGAGGGCAAAGCAGTCCATACAGCATACCTGGACTTGGCTAAGGCCTTCGACACAATACCCCACTCAGGCATCATAGATAAGCTCAACAGCCTAAATGTAAACCCTTATGTCACCAGATGGGTTGCAAACTGGCTAAAGGACAGAACCCATAAAGTTAAAATCACTGGAGCAATGTCAGACTCAAAGCCAGTCACAAGTGGTGTCCCACAGGGATCTGTCCTGGGACCCCTCTTGTTCGGCATTTATTTCTCAGATGTTAAAGCAAACACGGGAGGGCTGTGGCTGACCAAGTTCACAGATGACTGCAAACTAGGTGCCATAGTCGATACACCAGCAGACACACACATCCTACAAAAAGGCCTCACAGAAACGGACAACTGGTGCCGGAGTCACGGCCTTAAACTAAATGCCAAAAAATGTATAGTCATCCCCTTTGGGAAAAACAAAGTACCCACAAATTATCACATAGACAGCAACCCACTGAGTACTGAAAAAGTAATCAGAGACCTAGGGACCCAAGTCGACAGCGACCTCTCATTTGATACCCACGTTGCCAAAGTGGTTAGAAAAACATTCTACTTTGCACACCTCATCATGAAGGGATTCACATCCAGATCCAAGAATGTCATTGTACCCCTATATTCCTCCCTCATCAGACCCATGATTGAGTACAATGCCCCATTTGGTATGTACCTCACCCGGCATTTGCAACAGCTGGAGAGACCACAAAAGTACCTCACCAAGAGGATCAAGGGTCTCCAACATATGTCTTATTCTACCAGACTAAAGAAACTTCAGCTCTATTCAGTATCATACCACCTGCTCAGAGGTGATCTCTGCCTGACGTACAAGGCCATGTCCAATCAGGATCTGATGGACATGCTCCACCTCAAAAAATCCAAGTCCATCAGGACCACGAGAGCTAAAGACTTAAACCTCGGCACAAGTATGAATAGGACATGCTGGAGGGATAGATTCATAACCCAGAGGCTTCCCATGCTTTGGAACAATATCCCAGTTCATATTAGGCAAAGCCCCTCACTGACTCTCTTCAAGAGAAATCTTGATGAGTGGATGGGAGATCGTAAGTTTACCCCAGGGGTCACATCTGTGTCACTGCTAGACAGGGGCACAGTAAACTAATTCTATTACATAAGGGAACCTTCATTGTGTCACTACTAGACACAGTATTCTAAATTTATTCTGTACATTTTTGTACCATTTCATGGGGTGGCAAATGCCACATCACTATGGCTAGGCTTACAAATGCCCCAGGGCAGATAGCCAATACTATACTATGAAACTATATATATATATATATATATATATATATATAATATCTATATATATATATATAATATCTATATATATATATATATATATATATATTATATACATATATACATACATATATATATATATATATATATATATATATATATATATATATATATGTATATATATATATATATATATATATATATACACATTATATATATATATATATATATATATAGATATTATATATATATATATAGATATATATATATATATATATATATACACATACACACACACATATACATGCATCAATATAAACTTTACCTTCATCTACAAGCAAATACACCACATAGGTTGTAGAAAATAGAGAAGGAAAGATAAACTCCAGAATGACAGGGGGATGGCGGGAGGGTAACCTGGACCGCAATAGTGAATACACTCTAACGTCTACATTTATGGTAAGTGTACACAACTGTACTATGTTCTTCGGGTTTCACTGTTGCAGTCATTACATTTGGGTAGAATCCCAAAGCTATGGTTGGGGGGGCTGGAGCTAAACAGCATTAGGAGTGGCTATAAGGACCAGCAGAACTGCAGTGGCAATGCCTACTCTGGATATAGAGTAAAGAGGCAAATGATAATGCTTTGTAAAGGTGTGAACAGAACTCCAAGTAGCAGCCTCTAGAATATCTTTGGTTGGTACTCCCCTTAGAAAGGCTGCTGAAGTAGCTGCAGCTCTGGTGGAATGAGACCTAATGCCCTTGGGCACAGGTTTATCATGGTATAAGTAGCAGAAATGGATGCAGTGGCTTATCCACTTTGAAATTGTCTGTTTTGAAATAGCCTTGCCCTCTGATCCTGCAGCATATGTCATTAGTAATTGCTCAGATTTTCTTAGAGCTTTAGTCCTGCTCAAGTAGAATCTTAGTTGTCTGTGTACGTCCAAGGAATGCAGAATTCTCTCCCCCTTGTTCTGCGGAATGGGATAAAAGGTTGGCAAATAAATTGTAAGAGCCACACTGGAAACCACCTTAGGCATAAAGGTAGGATTTGTCCTCAGAGATACCCTGTCTGGGTAAAATATGATAAAAGGCTCTATAGCCATGATGGCCTGTAGCTCTGAAACTCTGCTGAAGTAATTGCTAGAAGCAGAGCTGTTTTCCATAAGAACTTTATATCAGCGGTAGCAGCTGGTACAAATGGAGGCAGGGTGAGCTTTTCCAACACATAACTGAGGTCCCATGCAGGCAATGGTGATCTTCTAGGAGGCCTTAAATTTTAGGCTCCTCCAAGACACTTCTTTAGTAAAGGATGAGAAAAGATTGGTGACTCTGTATTGTAATGAGCCGAAATGGCAGAGGCATGGATTTTAATTAATGAGAAAGATAGGCCTTTGTCAAACATCTCAGTTAAGTATTGCAATATCCGAGGAATATTTGGTTCTGCTGTATCAGTTCCTTGTGCTTGATTCCAAGCACAGAATCTCTTCCATTTGTCAGCATAAGATTTTCTAGTACGAGGCCTTCTGGCTTCCAAAATGACATCCATCACAGCTTTACTGAGCAGTGTTGTTTGTATGACTACATGATCAGCCATGCTGCCAGCTTCAGAGTCTGTAGTTGATTGTGCAGGATCTGATTGTTTTGCTGGGACAGTAGTTGTGGTATTTGAGGCAAGGTCCAAGCTGGGTATTGAGACAAGTTCCTTAGGATTGGGTACTAGTATTGGTGGGGCCAGTCCGGGGCAATTAGTATCATCTTTGGTTTCTCTTGTCTGACTTTTAGGAGGACCTTGGGAAGAAGAGGCAGAGGAGGAAAGGTGTAAACTGATAGGTTTTTCCAACTGAAGGATAGGGCATCCACTTTCCATGCTTGTCTGTGATAAGTCCTTGTGCAGAATCTTTTCAATTGATAATTTTGAGGACAAGCAAATAGATCTATGTCTGGGCTCCCCCATTTCTCTGTTATCATGCTGAAGACTTGTGGATTTAGTTTCCACTCATGAGGGCCCATAAGGTTTCTGCTTAAATAGTCTGCCAGAGTGTTTTGTTTTCCTGGCAGGAATTGAGCTTGAAGATGTATTTGGTAGGTGAAGGCTGTGTTCCACAGTGTCATGGCTAATCTGCAGAGGGGGTATGAGTGTGTGCCCCTTTGCTTGTTTATATACCACATGACTGCGGTGTTGTCCGTTTTTATCAGTAGTTGTCCTGGATGAAGTAAGTCCATGAAGGCTGTTAGGGCATTTTGAACAGCTAGCATCTCTTTCTGGTTGATATGCAGATGCATTTGTTTTGGTGACCATATGCCCTGAATGCATCTTCCTGGGCCCCCCAGGCATAATCTGATGCATCTGTTGTCATGGTTTGGCTGGCAGTGGGTAGAGTGAATGGCCGTCCCATGTTTTGTTGACATGCCTTTGCCCACCATAGAAACTCCTGCTGCAGGCAGGGAATGAGAGGAATCATTGTTTCCAGACTGTTAGAATGTTGACTCCATAAACTTTTTAGGTACCATTGAAGTTTCCTCATATGCAGTCTTGCATATCGAATCAGTAGTATGCAGGATGCCATGAAGCAAAGAGCCTGCAGAATTTGTCTTGCAGAAGACTGTGTTTTTGTTGCCATCAGTTTGAAGTAAGTAGTCAGTTGCCTTTGTTTGTCTGGCATGAGATATGCCATCTGGGCAGTTGTATTCAACCTTGCACCCAGGAATGTTATCTTTTGAGAGGGTACCAGTTGTGATTTATTTTTGTTTATTGTGTACCCTAGGCATGTTAGAAGCCTTTTCACAAACACCAGATGTCGAAGAAGAATGTCCTTGTTCTCTGCTTGAATGAGACAGTCATCCAAGTAAGGTTATATTTGTATACTTCTTTGTCTGTAAAATGCAATTACTGGTGCCAGGCACTTTGTAAAGACCCTGGGCGCAGTAGATAAGCCAAAGGGCAGTGCAGAGAATTGGTAATGCATTAAGCCAGCCTTGAATCTGAGGTATCTTCTGCATGATTGTCTTATTGGGACATGCAGGTATGCCTCTTTTAGGTCTAAAGTCACCAACCAAGCATTCTTGCCCAGCATGGGCAGAAGCTGCTGCAAAGTTAGCATTTTAAATTTTGGAAAGTCCAGGTATGTGTTCAAAATCGATAAATCCAGTATTGGCCACCAGGCTTTGTCCTTTCTGGGTACCAAGAACAGTCTTGAGTAAAAACCTTGCCCTTTTTCCTGTTCTGGTACTGTCTGAATGGCCCCCATATCCATGAGGGACATAACCCGTTTCTGTGCCTTTGCCCATTGATTTTTTTTGGAAGATCTGGTCAACCATTTGCCATTGGCAGAGTGTGGAAATGGAATCTGTATCCCTGTCATATGATGTTTAGTACCCACTTGTCCTGGGTTATTAACTGCCAGTTTTGAGCAAAAGTGCTAATTTTCCCCCCTATGGGTGCTGGCGAAAGATAAGTGCTTGGTGAAGGCAGAGGGAAGTCATTGGGATTGCTTTCTGTAGGTTTGCGCTTTATCTCCTCAAGATTTGGAGGTGGAAGCGCCCCATTGCTTTGACCTGTATGAATCTTGCGCCTGGTATCTGGAACCTTTAGGGTGTCTGGATTTGCCCCTTTGAGCTCTGTTTGACACAGGAAAGGACCAATTTTTTGTAGGCTAGTGTCTACTGAATCTTGGTGGCTGCACTTGCAAGAAGTCTTTAACAGTTTGCATAGACTTAGCTTTGTCTTCCATTTTCTTTAAAACCTCTTCTGCCTTAATACCAAACAGAGAATCATGCTGTAAAGGTGCATCTAGCAATTTAGCTTTAACATGATCAGGTAAATTTTGTTCCTTTAACCAGGCATGCCTCCTAATCACAGATCCAGTAACTGTGGCCCTGCAGGAGGCCTCTAAGGAATCAAAACCACATTGCAAAGTATGCTTTCCAACTTGTTCAGCTGCATGCAATAATTCCTGCAATTCTTTATTTTCTGCACATTCTGAAATCAACATAATTTTCTGTTTCGGCTATCCCATAACATGTTGTTGGTACTTAGGGCCTTAAACTGTCAATTTCATATGCTTAATTGCCAAGGTTGCAGATGTATAAACCTTTTTTCCCCATCTGTCCAGTGCCCTTGAATCTCTGTCAGAAGGGTAGGATTTTTTTGCTGTTGAGGCCTTAACTCCCTTTGGAGCCTGTGAAACAGTTTCAGGATCAGCAGCAGGGTTTCTAAATAAAAAATTATGTGAGTCAGGGACTCTGTAATATCTGCCAGGCTTACTGGGAGCTGGAGGTAAGGAGTCAGGGGACAAGCTTGACTCCAAAAACACATCATCCACAATGTCTAAAACAGAGGGAATGGCTAAAGGCCTGTGCTGAGGGAGAAGAAGGAAATCCCCAAGCCTCTTTTTTGATTCTGAGAAGTCTCCCAGTGAAAATGCTCCCTCAAAGTATGCAAGGTTTCTCGAAATAAATAATCCCCAGGAGGAGATGCAGATGGAATAGACTCCTCAGCATCAGAATCCTCATAGGGAGGTATAGATAATTCCTGATCAGAAGAGGAATCAGAAGAAATAGAAACCTGATCTGAAGATTCATAATCAGTGTCTTGCCTAGGCCTCTTATCAGGAGGGGGATGGGTACCCCTGATCAAGGTAAAAAGGTCTTCAACCATTTTGATCATCTGTTTTTTAGGCATGGAAGCCTGTGCACATGGCTCATGCATCGATTTTTTAGTTTTAGAAGTTGCTTTTGTCTTTGGTTTTGCAGCTGTCGTTGGTTTGATATACAAATGTTGAGGTCTGATACACCCTCAGAAGCCGGTGCCTGCTCAGTGGCTCCGGACCCATCTGAGGGAGATATATCAAACGGTCCAATACCTTGAGTATCTTGCGGCATGCCGGACTCCACATGGGTGTCGGTAGAGGTCTGCAACTTGAAGGGAGCGGGTATCAGGGGCTGCGAAAACGCCTCACTGAGTACAGGCGAACCGGTGACTGGCTTAGGAGAAGCTTCATCGTCGGTTTTGGATCTCGACTGCCTTTCTCTGTCCTTTTCTTTGTGTTTTTCATGTATGGGAGTCGGATTGCTATCCAACGACATTTCTGGGTAGTTAAATCTGTTTCCAAAATACTTTGCAAAAATATACCAATGCTTAATAGTGTGTTGGTTAAATCTAGCACAAAACCGACAGCCAGGCACGTTGTGATCAGGGCCTAGGCAAGGAATACAGTATAAATGGAAATCCTTATGAGGTATTTGCTTCCCACAAGTAATACAATTATTAACTTTTTCTGACATCGGTAAAAAGCAAGAAAAAGTTTCTAACGGGTACTTAGCTTTAGTGAAGACTTCTGTTCTGAAACTCAAACTCGAATATTTCAGTAGTCGGCCGACCAGCACTTGCGAAATGCTTCTGCTTTGGGCACTGCGCAGCAAGAAAGACTAAAGAAAATGGCATCGGCTGCATGTTTTATACCTCTGATGACCTGACATCATGGAAGAGGAGACAGCAACCGACGCAGGACCCAAGACTTTGGAATTCAGGCCGACTGAGGGCAACCTGCCAGCAGATTACCCAAATGTAATGACTGCAACAGTGAAACACGAAGAACATCTAATACTCCTTATAACAATCCTAGTAACTCCAGCCATTCTCACTTTTTCATAGTTGCTCTACTACTAACATATCACACTGCATTTCATTATCAGACATCTTCCCACCTTTCTAATATTTCCATAGTTAAGCTGCCTCTTCTTTTCATTATTTTAATTACTAGAAATTGCAGATAATATTACAGTATATTTTTCAATGTTATATCTAGCTTTGCTCTATACAAGGCTGTTCCTGGGGTTCAGTAACTCCTACATTTGGTGTACACTAATTGTATACTGTTCCGAGTGAACAGACAACACAGGCATAACTCACACCTTCTTCCTCCTAATTTTAGTTTTCTTACTGATTTTCTTAAAGCTTTAAATACTGACAGGGATTCATAAAGGTTACCCCAAAGTGTAGACTACATGTACACTTAGTATAATCTTCTGAGTGACTAGAAACCACAAAAAGGTGGTAGGGATGTTCTTGAATATATATACACAGTGTAGGCTTTATTGAATCTGGCCCTGTCTCTATTCTAATGAATATTTAACACCATATATAACTATGCATGCTATGTACATGCTCTTTTCCTACACAACGTTTACGTAAGCTATTATAAATGTTCTTTTTCTCTCAAGTACGTACATACACAACCTATACTTTGTACTCCTGATATCATGTAATTCTAGTTTATGTGCATGTCAAAACTGTTGTTAAATGCGTAGCTTTTATCCCAGGGTCTTTGCTGAAAAAGGGCTTTATCCCAGTTGAACTTTCCTGGTAAACAGAAATAAACAAACAAAGAAATAAAATAAAATAAATAGTATGCTGAAGGCTTTTGCTAGATGTTAATTGCAGCCACAGATAGCTCACAGTTCAGCAGACCTCTGAACTGTAAGTACATACCCATTTTTAGACTTGATTTAACCATTCCGATGATGCAGCTTAATTTTCCCCTTGACCCAATTTACTGAATCCCAGTCATCACACATGAAAACGACGCTGTTTAGTACACCGAAGGCTAGACTACTTTAACATATACTGAAGGCACCAATAAACAGGGAGGGCATACATATCACATCTCAATTTTCCAGAAGGGAAGATAAACGAGATATAATTTTGCAATACAGTTCATTAAAGTCTAAAGATTTTACACCATCTCCTTGATAATATGCTTCTATTTCCCATCACTTTGTCACTCTTTGCTTTTAAATTGTGTTTGAGTAAAATTCCAGAATCTTACTTGAGAGAAGAGTTACAAGCTGTTCAGTATTCATATTTTATACTAATTAGGTGTCCAGATTTTTGACTCAATATGTCTGCTTTTTAAGAACGCTTACCTATTTTCAGTGTTTGTAGGTTGTGAGGTATGCAGTCCAGTGCCAACCTGAGAGTGTAATAAAAGCTGAAGAGCCTGGTAAAATTTGATCTGGTTAGAAATCGATGTTGATAAATTTACAGATATTCTCATGCACTATGTCTCAATTTATGATTTCTATCAAGCAGAATCCCAAACACTTTCCCAAAAGATAGATTAGTGGGATGATAGTTCAGTAGGAGACCTCTCCAGCCACTTTCAAATGTGGCTGTCACACTTGTGTTCTGTGTAGATGATGCAGAGCCTTTTTTAGTAGTAAAGGAAAGATTTTGATCAGGTGGGTGCTCAAGAAATTCTCTAAGCATATAGGTCAAATTTCGGACATCGCATCAGGCACCATACTACAGGATTTTGTAACTCCCATCACAAAATTATGGATCCATTTCCTAGTGATAAGGGAACATAGTGCAAGGTAACAGAGGCAGGAAATGTTTATTAAAGCATATATACACTAGCAAGATTAATTTCCAGTGGAAAATGGAATATTTTTTTTTCAGATGCCATCCTAATAAAAGAGCTCAGAAGCCACTGAGATAATATAGTTTAGTACATCATGAGTAACAGTAACTTTTTTACCACCCAAATTCAGCGATGGAGCAATGGCACAAATCACACACATGCACAAGCGCGTGCACACACACACACACACACACACACACACACACACACACACACACAGCTTTGAGGCAAAAATCTTGCTTACTGTATTGATATGCTAGTACCACAATACCAGATCCGCCTCCTATTATATTCTGCTGCACAGGCAATCAATGTTATTTGCACAATACAATAAATCTCATTCTGTACTTTTGGCCAGAGGTTTTCTTCATAATATTGCATTTTATCAACGAAAATAGTGTATGCAACATTTTTTACATTAATCATAACTATTGATAATATAATCATGATAATTAAATTTATCTTTGCCATTGGTTCAGGTCACAACTGAAATAAATCTGTGTATTACTTTACCAACCTGGTTAACAAACATAAAGAAATAAAAAACAAAATCACTGAATCATCATAATACCCAGTTTTCTCACTACGTCTCTGATCATAATGTTAAAGGCTATGTCTGGAAAAATTTTGACTGTACTTGTGGCAACAATAAAATGGATTGGCTAATTAAACTTCCAACTTGGTTTTATCAGCTTTCCCCAATTCAATTTTAATATATCGGACTTGTGTTAGATAAACATTGATGAACGTTGAATACATGCCATTTGAAATAATGGTAATTCCTGTGATTCATATTTTTCACATAGCTATTGCATTACGAGAAGCAGCAGTTTGGTTTTCATGATGATATTGTGCAAACCCATCCATTTCCAACCCCTTTTCCCATTTTTCACATGAGGTCAGGGTTTTTCTTCAATAGGGGCAATTATCTAGAGCCAAGGTTCACGTAAATGTATCTTGCATAAAGAAGCACACATGCATCTTGCACACGATCTTTAATATTCCACAGAGCAGTACCACAACTCATTAGAATGAACTGTGGTAAACTGGAGGGGCATTCCTGGTTTCCTAAATTCCCCACAAGAGCACCTAGTACATTAACAGATGCCAGAAATTGTGATCATGAATGACAGGTAGCACCATGCAGCCTAACTGCACTACAGAGCACTGCTGAGTAAGGCAGCTATCTGCAGTATGGCATGCAGCATCACTCAGTAGTACTGCAGATACCTACCTTACTTAGTAGTACTCTGTCCGGCACTGCTGAGTAAGGCAGCTATCTGCAGTACGGCATGCAGCATCACTCAGTAGTACTGCAGATACCTGCCTTACTTAGTAGTACGCTGTGCAGTCTGACGGCACTGCTGAGTAAGGCAGCTATCTGCAGTATGGCATGCAGCATCACTCAGTAGTACTGCAGATACCTGCCTTACTCAGTAGTACAATGTGCAGTCTGATGGCACTACAGAGCACTATTGAGTAAGCCAGCTCATTGCAGGACAGCATGCAGCATCACTCAGTAGTACGCTGTGCAGTCTGACAGCAGTACAGATTACTACCGAGTGATGCTGCTATTTTCAGTACAGCATGCATCATCACTCAGTAGTACTGCAAATACCTGCCTTACTCAGCAGTCATCTGTGCAGTCTGATGGCACTACAGAGCACTACTGAGTAAGACAGCTATCTGCAGTACAGCATGCAGCATCACTCAAAGACAGGGTTATAAAGACTCTATAAGCAACACTGTTTTTTTCATATGCTGCTGCAGCCTGGCATTTCTGGATCATTAGAAAGCAGAAAGACACACAGCCTAGGGACATCAAGAAGTGTTCCTGCAGTTCAGATTTTGAATAAGACGTCCCTAGTCAGCCACACCCTGTAGGAGGGTGCACCACCTTTTATTTTATGTCCCAGATAGTTCCTAAATCTCACTTCTTCTGAGAAGGGCAGAGGTCAATTCTTGGTCTTTGAAAATAAACCATAGCTGGTTGAACGGTTCATTTTTTTTAATTCTGTGGCCAAAATAACATGGCTCATACTATCATCTACTTAAGTCTGCATATTTACTCTGTCATTCTCAGATAAGAAAATACTGGTGCCAGGTACTTGGTCTCTACTTGGGCACATTAAAATGGCAAAATGGGAAAGAGATATACTGATAATGAGACGATCTTAGCTTAAACCTGAGAAATTGAGTGCAAGTCCATTGAATTAGAATATATATATAGATTTATATACCTGATGTCTAGAGTGACCAAGAAAACATCCTTCAGTAACAAAGGGAGCAAGTCTTTTTGAATCAGCATTTTGTTTTCATTTATTTGTCTGTTTTGTGTACTGTTATAAAGCTTTCAAACATCACAATCTCAAGAATGATTTATAGTGGTTTTCCTTTTGGGGAACCAAAAAGAATCTGGGTTACTACCACTTTCATCTCTCCAGCAAGATTAAATGCCAAACCGCTTAAGGCTCTATATTTATTTTATAACTGGTATGCTGACACCATGGAGTATAACAGAAGCTTCAAAAATGGGGAAACTAAGCAAATCCTTAGGCACAACCTGCTCAAAGTACATCACCTCTACCCTTACCCCCTTGCCTGAGGTCTGTAGAAACCATTGTGGTCGAAATGTATAAATGTTCATCCCACTGGGTCTTTAGAAAAAGGAGCAGGGTGTTGTCAGCGGATTTTGTTATTGTTTCTGTTTTGTGGGGATATGTGGGTCCCTTGGTCTGGTAGGACTAGGATTTCTTGTCCCTAAAGACTGTTGCCTCTTATAGTAATATCTGTTCTCCCGCTGTATTATTCTTGCTTTGGCTGATTCCTGCAGAAAGGTCTCATCTTACATGGCTAGTTCCCACACAGGTATCTGTAGTGTCATACCAATACCCGATTTATGTTTTCCCAGATTTTCCAGCTGTCTGCAACAATTTAATTTCCTAGTCAAAGGAACAGTTGGTTTATCTTTGGTTAGGTCACTAATCTGATGATGTAATCCTGACAATGTACAATTTAGGTTTTACTGATAGAAGGGCAAAAATAGCATAACAGAACATTTATTCCTAGAACTATCAATAAGTTTGCTGTCTTCTTATCATTAGGAAGAATATTTAGGCCTCCCTAGAACTACTGAATACTGACAGACATCACCGTCAGGACACACACTAGATTCTTGAACAAGTACGGGTGCTGCTCCTTGATCTTAAAAAATCTATCCTTTGTTTATGAGCTACAGATGAGAATCGGGCTCTAGTCAAATGCTAATGAAGGTATTTTCACATTCTTTTATTGCTAGGGTGTTGCTCAGTGTACTTCACACCACTTTTTGGGCAATTATTACTCCCTATGTAAAACAATCACTGATAAAGCTTGATGTGTTTCTAAAGGTTACATATTCAGGAAGGGAACCAAAAGTTAAGGAATTCTCCTCATCCATATCAGACCCTTGGTCCAAGGGGTTCCCTATTAAATTGCCAAATGTTTCAAAGTTCGAATGTCATATGGTTGACACCATATGATCGAACTTTGAAAAGTTTGAAGGTGAAAGACAACTGCCCCATATGCGCAGAATGGGAACATTTCCCTTTTCTGCACTGAAGTGCGGTCTTGGAGTTTGTATATTTAGGTAGGGGGGTGTGGGCAGTGCAGGGAGGCTTGCCCCCCTACTCAGAGCGTTAAGGTAAGTTTTTTTTTTTTTTTTTTTACTTTTTTAATATATATTCGAGGTTTCAAGTTTTGGTCATATGTTGTCGAACATATGAGGTTCGATATTTTGAGGCTTTGAATATATAACATAGACCCAGTCCAAGACAAGTGATAACTTTCTCATCTTCCCCAGAATCTGAAAAGTATGCAGAAATGGGTTACATTTTCATTTGTTTTTTTTCCCCAAAAACCACGTGTCAAACGCTTTGATTCTAAGGGAATGAACTAAAAAATATTTCTGTAACACAGTCATGTATTCCACTGTAAACATCAAATTCTGAGGGTATATTTTCAAATGTAATTGGAAAAGTGGGCCTGTACTACGGTTGTCAAGACTTCATATGTCTGTATGCTGGGTACAACTACTGTCTTTCTGTTCGTGGACCTCTGATCTGTAGATGCTGGATCATTGAATGCCCTGGTAAAATAGTAAGAAATTAATTTGCTGGTGAAGCAATAGAAACTTGAAGAGTTTCAGAATCCATAAATGTAATAATTGATCTGATGTTGTCAGTTTTCATCTATTCTTGACTGATGGGTTACGGTTCCGATCCTTGGATCCGATCCAGCTGTTATATAGCTTATGCCAGCCAAAAACTCTTGAGCCAAGAGAATACCCACAATGCCCCTCTTTACATTACCTCAGATCTCGTTTGCTGCTCTTATAGAAAGACACGTCAGCAGACTCTCTCTCGCAGCTAAGTGCTTTTTGAAATTTTCTTTCAACCATTCTTCTCTTTAAATAGTAGTTTTAAATCACCCTTTTTCCATTTGAGTGACTGTTTTTCCCTATACCAGTTGGTAATTCTTGCCTACCATAGTTAGTAGTCTTCCCCTCTCTCCACCCTTTACCATTTGGTAATCTTTCCTACCATCACTGGTAGGATTCTCTCTTGTGTGAGTGTTGGACTTTTCCTTACTAAACTACTGCCTTTCTTTGTTAAAAACGGAGGATAAATCAAAATCCACCACTGGATTTAAACAGTCCCAAGAGTGAGGCAGGAAAATGCAGAACTCTGATGAGCACAATAAATGTGTCTACTGCTTGGGTGCTTCTCATTTAGATCTTGAGTGCTCTATCTGCCAGAACTTCAGTTCTAGAGCCCTGGTAGAATGTAAAAATAAGTTAATACTAAAGGGCTTCTTAAAGCCCATTTTGAGGAAGCATTGTCCAAGGCCGAGCAGTCTCTTAAGGCCTCTGGCTCAAAATCTAGTCGTTCGGTGCCAACATCCCCATCGGCACAGACATCTAAAAAACAAATATCCTTCTACTGGTTCTTCCTTGGAACTGAAATCAAAGGATCCAAAAATTTCGGAATGGACTGAGTCCTCAGCACCAACTGCTACATCGGTGCCATCGACACCTACCACAGCACCAGCACCAATAATGACTCCAGTGTTGGCACTGGTTTCTTTAGTTACCACATCAGTACAGACATCTCCTGCAGCTCCACAGCCCCTGCCTTCTGCCCTGGTGCTGAAGACAGAGACTATCTATATACCCAGGACTAGATATTCCCCAACTATCAACCCCTTTTTGCATCAGCTCCCTAGCCCCTTCATAAAGAGACCGGATTCTCCCTCTGAATTGTCCATTTGCTCTACCAGGAGTCTTTCCAAAGATGACATAGTGAGGTGGGTGGACCAGCTTCTGATGACTAGGGGGTCTCCCTCCTTCTCAGCCCACTTTTCCCTCCTGGAGCAGGGGAGTTCTCCCCCAGTACTCCTATATATATATATTCCTCCTCTGACCTCCTTGGAGGCTTTAGAGCTGTCAACTCAAATCACATAGACTCCAATGGTCATGGCACTAACATCATTGTCTTCGGTTCAGCTCTGACTCCCTCTGTGCCATCGGAACCGATGGGTCCCCGGGATCGGCTTTTAGCGTCAGGTCTGGGTGGTTTGAGTTTACTCCTGTTTTTTTATATTGGGAGCCAACCTTACCACTTCAGTCTGAGCTGGCTGGGGGCCTTTCCTTGGCTCTGACTTTGGAGGTGGGTCTCTCAGGATGGGGTATGACCCTAGTCCCAAGTTTATCTGTCTTGGTTCTTGGCTCCCATCTCTCCTCGGGGGGCCTGCCTTCCCATGCTATGAAGAAGGCCTTGACCACTGCTACTTCTCAGGTAGCTCCTGTGTTACTGAAGTCTCACCCCCTTGACCCCTGCCTTTCCGGAGCTTACACCAACCTCAGTACCCAGACAGCAAGCTTAAAGAATGCAAGAGTTACTGTTCAAAGACCATCCTTCTTCTGAGTGCTCCTCAGATATTTCCACTGAAGAGCCCCCTCGGAAGAAATTGTGTAAGAAGAAACACCTAGACTACCCTGAAGAGTCTGTCATCGAGGACACAGATTTCGATGAGGGGGAGGGTTCCCCCTGGTCACCCCCAGAAGACGTCCCCTTTGGAGACATCCTGGAAATCCTTAAAAAGAGGGGTAACTGGAAGTCCAAAGACCCTTCCTTTGAGGAGTATGTGTACTTACAAGCCTTTGGAGCTTGCCCATATACTTTCTGGGTGACCCCTCCCACTGACTATCTTATTAAGCTAATCACTCAGTGGGCTTGTAAGGCTCCTGATTTGATGGAACTGATTCACTGGTGACCAGATAAAATACTCTCCACTCCTGAGGATCATCAGTACTGGGCAAAAGGATTAGCAGTAGCTGCCATGGTAATGGTGGCTGCCACTAGAAAGGAACTAGCTGAGGAAAGTTCCACTGCTCGTGACCCTAACCAAGAGTCAAGGGCAATGGGCAGACTTTGGAAGCGGGTTTAAGTATCATCGACCTTTACCATTAGGTCCTTAAACTTTATGGCACATTTCACTAGGCTCCAGAGGGATCTGATCAAGGAGCTATCGGATACCTTAGCAGGAGCTGTAGCTGAGGGGATCCAGAAAAAAGTGGCCTCCCAGTTAGCTACCCTGGAGTCTATCTCTAATTAGTCCACGAGGCACATTGCACATGCAGCCAAAGGGGCGACCAGGTTAGCTGGTTCAGGTGTTGCTGTCTGGCGATACACTTGGATGTGCCTGTGTGAGTTTGTGGAGCCATTCAAGCCTTCCTTCATCAATGCTCCTTTTGACAGATCCTCTTTGTTCGACCCCAATGTTAAAGAGACTCTATCCAGGTGTGAGAAAGATGGAAAGACTCTGTCTGCTGTGGGTATACATTTTTCTGCTCCCCAACAAGCCTATTTCAGGAATTAGAGGAGTGGGAAAATGTGGTTCAAGACATTCCAGAGGCCTTTCCAGGACACACGTGGTACAGACTCCTCTCGAGGCGGGGGGGGGGTGTTCAAATGGAAGATGCCATTCTACAGGCAGAGGTGGCCTGCAGAACCAGAGTCCCAGGAAGTTTCTCCCGCCAACCCTATCAGCGATCCTGAAGGGAGGCCCAATTGCTTACCTCTGAAGGCAGTTGGGGGAAGATTTTCTTTGCACCCAACAGCCTGGTGAGAAATAACCACAGATGCCTGGGTGCTTAGAATTATTTCCAGAGGTTACCTTATCTCTTTCACACCTTATACAAGAAGTCGAACGAGACTCCCCAGATGTTCCAACCAGTCAGAGGGACTAAGCAGCCTTGGAAATACAAAAGCTGCTAGGAAAAAAAAAAAAAAAAAAAAAAAAGAGTCATCCAAGAAGTCCCACCAGACCAAATAGGATCCGGATTTTACTCAAGGTTCTTTTTAGTGCCAAAAAAGGACAGAGAACTGTTGACCCATTCTGGATCTCAGCATTCTAAAGAAATTTGTTCACCAGTCCAAATTCCAGATGGTCACGGTTCAGTCAATACTTCCTTTTCTAGAGGAAAATGATTGGATGTGCTCTATAGACCTTCAAGATGTGTATTACCACATAAAAATAGACAAATGCTCAAGAAGGTTCCTCTGCTTCTGGCTAGGAGCCAGTCACCATCAGTTCAGGGTGCTGCCCTTTGGTCTCACCACAGCCCCCAGGGTGCTCATCAAATGTATGGCAGCAGTAACAGGTCACTTGAGACTGCATGGATTCTGAGTGTTTCCCTATCTAGACAACTGGCTCATTACCACTTCCACCAGACATCTACTACTACAGGTGACAGAATTCACCCAGCAATTATTCCTGCACCTAGGCATTATGGTCAATCTTGCAAAGTCTCAACTAAGTCTAACTCCCTCTCAAGATATGGAATTTATCGGAGCTCAATTCAACACTCTCTTGTGTGGCCTCCCTACCTGACCACAGACTCCAGAAAATAAAATCTCAAGTTCATTCTCTCCTGTGCTTGAAGTACCAGCTCTACTGGTGCTTCAAGCATTAGGATCCATGGCAGTGGCAATCACTCTGTTCCCACTAGTGAGATTTCACATGAGATTACTGCAATGGCTTCTGGCAAAACAATGGTCCATTTTAACCCACCATATGAGCCACCCCATACTTATCACCAGTCACTGTAAAAAGGACCTGTCCTGGTGGATGGAATCTGAACAAATTCTTCTGGGCCTCCCCTTTGTCCCTCCTCAACCCAAAGCCATAGTGACCATGGATGCCTCCTAGATGGGGTGGGGGGCATTATCTGGGAAAGACAGTCCAAGGCACTTGGTCCGCGATAGAGGCCAATCTGCATATCAATGTTCTGGAGCTGAGGGCAGTGCTACTAGCATTGCAAGTATTTTGCCCCACCCTCCCTCAAGGAACAATTGCAATTCAGTCAGACAACATGTCCGTAGTCTGGTACAGCAACAAGCAAGGGGAATGAAATCCTATCCCTTATGTCAAGAAGCCCTTTGAGTGTGGCAATGGGCCATTACCTCCAACCACTTTATGATAGCAATGCACATCCTGGGGAGTGCAAACATGATAGGGGACAACTTAAGTAGATGCATTCTACTGCCTCACAGGTGGTCTCTCAATCCCAAGATAGAGAAAAAGATCTTTTGTCGCTGGGGCCAGCATTGCTGCAACCTTTTTGGATCACCTCTAAACAAGGGAAGAAGTTATTTTGCCCTGATCCCCCCTAAGGGGAAGTCCCTGAGAGATGCTGTTCTCCTTGATTGGCCCCTGGGTCTCCTCTATGCTTTTCCTCCTTTCCCTCAGATCCCTCTCTTCCTCAAGAAAGCAGTCAGATTGAGAAGCAAAGTAATCCTCATTACTCCCTTCTGGCCTCAACAAATTTGGTTTTCCTTCTTATGGCCTCATATAATACACAGTTCATGGATTCTGGACCCAGTTCCAGACCTTCTGTCTCACCCTCAGGGACTGGTGCATCCCAGTCTTCAAAATATAATATATTATACAACAACCCCCCCATTAATATTCAAAAACGTGCACACTGATTGGTCAGCGTGCATGTTGTAAATCCAAGTTATAGTAATGGAAAAAGGTCCAGTCGCCCAGACTTTTTCCATTACTATAACTCTTACAGCAACACTGTCTCGTTATGTTAAACTCGTTTAACATAACGAGACAGCTTTAAAAAATGCAACGGAGATTCTCCGTTGCTTTTTTTTAAAGCTGTCTCGCTATGTTAAACCCATTTAACATAGCAAAACAGTTTGTAAAAAGCAACGGAGATCTTGCCTTCTCCGTTGCTTTTGCCCACAGCTCTGATGTACTGCGTAGGCATACACATGTGCAGTACATCAGAACTGCCGCAGAATACCAGACAGCTGCAGAAGGGCAGCAAAGAGGCATTATACAATGCCATTATTTAAGAAAAGTAATTATTTTTTTTCTTAAATAATGTCATTATATAATAACTCACTTCTGGTGTAATGCTGGATTTACCCACGGTTGGCTTCGTTTGGCCACTCGGACTTCACCCTCATGACCGAACCACACCAACCGTGGGTAAATCCAGCATTACCCAAACCAGGCGTGGGTTATTGCTATAATATATTATAATGGCATAATGATATTCCATCTCAAGTAAAAAAAAGTCTTGCTGGCATCACGTAAAGCATCCACCAGGAATCTCTATCTCAGTAAATGGAAGAGATTCTCTGTCTGGGCTTGTGATAATGGCCTCAACCCTTTTTCAGCCCCTGTAAAAAAAGTTTTAGAACTTTTGGCTATACTGTTTGCTAAAGGAGCATCTGTTTCTACTGTTAAGGTCATTCTTGCTGCCATCTCTAATTTTCATAATGGCTTCGTAGATCTACCCTTATTTCACACAGACTATGTAAGGTCTTCCTCAAGGGAACTATTCAATTAAAGCCGCCATTTAAAGACCCTCTACCCACATGGGACCTGACTGTTGGTTTACAATCACTGGTACTTACCCCCTTTGAACCAGCGGCCATCTGTGACTTTCTTTCTTGGAAAACACTTCTGCTTATAGCTGTAACCTCTGCAAGACAAGTTTCTGAATTGCAAGCCTTATGTTCAAAATCCCCCTACTTAATTTTCCATAAGGATAGAGTTATACTCAGAACCAATCCATCCTTTCTTCCAAAGGTGGTCTCAGTGTCCAATATCAACCAAGCTATAGACTTACCTGTCTTATTTCCTAATTTTTCCAACAAAAGCGAATATTGCCTAAATTTGTTAGAGCTCATAGACAATTAAGTTTCTACCTCAACAGAACTAAAGATTTCAGAAAATCAGAATAATTCTTTCCTTCTCTGGTACAACCTTAGGAAAATCTGTCTTTAAGGTTACCTTGTCAAAATGGTTGAGAGACTGCATTACTTACATTTATCACAGAAAGAATCTAAAGTTACCTGTGCTGGTAAAGATGCATTCCACCAGATCTATGGCTACTTCAGCTGTTTTCCATTCAAAGGCTTCCATGAGCAAAAAATGCACAGCAGCAACGTGGGCTACTCCGCATACCCTTAATACCCTTATTACTCATTAAAATTGGACTTGTTCCTCAGGGGAAGAGCCGCCTTTGGTTCTATGGTTCTCAGTAATATCCATCCATAGGGCCACCCAGGATCTATAGTAGCTGGAGACTGTCCCATCAGTCAAGAATAGATGAAGACTGACATCATCAGATAAAGAAGTTATGTCTTACCATAACATTCCATCTGTGTTCCCTCCTTCTTCCTCCTGTAGATTCCTGGAGGAGCGAACCTTTGTCCTGAGTTAGGACACACCTTGGATATGGCTTCATCGTTTAGATTAGTTTCCATCCATTTTTCTACAAGTCTGCAAACTCGATCTGAGGTAATGTACAGGGGGGCATTGTGGGCAGACTCTTAGCTCTGGCTGGCACAAACTATATAATGACCGGATCGTAACCCATCAGCCAAGAATAGATGAAGACAGACAACAAAGATGGAATGTTATGGTAAGACATAACTTCTTTTTTTCTAATCCTGCACCAGATAACGGAAAACTAACATTCATTTGAACATCCATCTAGAAGAATATCCTTTTAAAACTTAGAAAATCAACAGATGTAACCCCAGGTGCTGTTTCAGTAACCATAATTCTTAAGCATGGAGTCTTATCATAGGTTCATAGGTTTATACTAAGCTATCTGCCCTAAGGCATTTATAAGCCTAGCCCAAATTTTTGTGGCTTATGCCACCCCTTATATGAAAAAATACTGTGCCCATTAGTTTGTTGTGTCTCTGTCCAGCAGTGACACAGAGATGATTCCCGGGATAAACCTACGATCTCCCATCCACAGGTCAAGATTTCTCTTGAACAGAGCCAGCGAGGTGCTCTGCCTCACATGGATCGGGATTTTATTCCACAGCATAGGGAGTCTCTGAGTGATAAATCTATCCCTCCAGCACGTCCTATTTATATCCGTGCTAAGGTTTAAGTCACTTGCTCTAGTGGTTTTGGTGGATTTGGATTTTTTGAGGTGGAGCATGTCCATTAATTCCGGGTTGGACATGGCCTTGTATGTCAGGCACGTCACCTCTGAGCAGACGGTATGCAACTGAATAGAGCTGGAGTTTCTTCAATCTGGCAGCATATGACAGATTTTGGAGTCCCTTTATCCTTTTGGTGAGGAACTTTTGGGGTCTCTCCAATTGCTGCAGATGTCGGGTGAGATACATCCCGAATGGGGCATTGTACTCGATCATTGGTCTGATAAGTGAAGAGTACAGGGAACAATGACCTCACTAGATCTGTATGTGAATCCCTTCATGATCAGGTGGGCAATGTAGAAGGTCTTTCTAACCACTTTAGCAACGTGAGTGTCAAAAGAAAGGCCACTGTCAACCTGGGTCCCCAGGTCCCTGATAACCTCTTCTGTGCTTAGTGGATTGCCACCTATATGGTAGCTTGGGGTTACCTTGTTTTTCCCGAAGGGTATGACTATACATTTTTTGGCGTTTAACTTCAGGCCATGGCTCTGGCACCAGCTGTTTCCGTGAGTCCCTTCTGAAGGATATCCGTGTCCGATGCACTTTCCACTATGGTGCCCAGTTTGCAGTCGTCTGCAAACTTTGTCAGCCAAAGTCCTCCCATGTTGGCCTGTACTTCTGAGAAGTAGATGCCAAACAATAGGGGGCCAAGAACCGAGACCTGTGGGACACCACTTGTGACCGGCTTGGAGTCTGACATAGCGCCAGCAACTCTAACCCTGTGGGTTCTGTCCTTAAGCCAGTTTGCAACCCATCTTGTGACATATGGGTTTACATTTAAGCTGGTAAGTTTTTCTACAATACCCGAGTGGGGTATTGTGTCGAAGGCCTTTGCAAGGTCAAGGTAGGCTGTATGGACTGCCTTTCCCTCATCAATGGCCTTGGTGACTGTTTCAAGAAGTCGACCAAGTTCAAAAGGCATGATCTGCCCTTGACGAAGCCAAACTGGGTCGGGTCCAATGTCTGCAAGTCCCCTATATCTTTGTTTATGAGCTCCATTATGATCCTCTCCATAGCTTTGCAGACTAGACTTGTTAAGCTTATGGGGCGGTAATTACCAGGGTCCGTAGAGGCACCGCCTTTGTGGAGTGGGACCACAGTTGCCGTACGCCACTCCTTGGGCACGTATCCTGTGGTAAGGCTGAGATTAAACAGCTGCCTTATGTGCGGGTTTAATTCCTCATTTAGCTCGTGTAGCACACAGCCGGGGACACCATCTGGTCCCATTGATGCTGTGTTTTTAGCTTTAGAGAGAGCAGCTTTCACCTGTGCATTTGAGTTGCTGACCCCCTACAAACCTTATTTTAAAATAAATTGGGCAACTGGAGGTATAAAGGTATGAGTAGAGTTTCTTCTTGTATTTGCAATGTGAACTCATCCTGGTCAGCTGCAAGGTATACAGTCAAACTCAGAATAACAGTCTGGGCGGTCGTAGCCTCAGATATCTTTCCAGAGACAGGTCTTGGTAAAATGAGCCCTCCCAACCATACTGTCAACCCCTGGACTTGGCCAGCTCTCCTGATTTTCCATAAATATTCATATTTTTGAATGAACATACTATTTTGTTCATGACATTTAAAATAATGACAGGAAGTTGAACTTAATTTAAAAAATGTTATTCAAATTTTAAACAGTAAAACACTGAGGGGCATTTGCCAAAAAGGCCACAAAAGCCCTCAAACTGAAAACAGACTCAACATGAACATCAGCAAACTGTTGCTCCCTTGAAACTCACATTTAAAGAGTACCTGGCAAACCATTAATCTAAAATACACAATTAAATTAAAAAAAATAATGTCCTATCTGCCTGGACTATGTAACTGTATGTGTTTGGATGTAGCTATCACAGACATAATGCAATTATATGTTTTGAGTGAGTAGACAATACCCAGATCTGTGTGAGGGGATCCAGGGGGCATCATCTCATGGGACAATTTTAAAAATAAAAAGGTGAAATGCTGCATTTTCAATTTTCATAGCATGTTGAACTATTGAAGAAGGCCTTTAGATAATTTTCTTCTGCTTTCAAACAGGAATTTGTTTGGCTCTTCCTTTTATCACATAAATCACATATTTACCCTGAATACCTCTCACTGAAATACTGATTTTTAAATGCGACTAACATTACTGTAAAACATATCACCTCTGAGAAGTCAAACATAAAAAATTAACACAAGCCATAACCTTCCAAACTGATGTCCACTAATGTACTGCTGGTGACCTGTTTACCAAAATCAGCTTGTAAAAGGGACTAGAAGCTTTCACTGTACATGAATAGTGATCCACAACCCACAAACTAGAAGGTCCTGTATGTCATTTCTTTTTACACATAACGTTTACTAGAACCACCCAGTAAAAGGGACCAAAAATTGACATTTTCAATGACTGCTGCTTTGACTTTTGACAAGTCTTTAAATATCTGTGAAATTGAAAGGCAAGTGTAATCCGAAGACTGAGGATAAACGCAGTACTGTCCCCTCCCCTGTGAGCATAAACACATTACCAAGCATTATTTTATTTATTTATTTATTTATTTTACATTTGTTAACCGGGAAATTCCGACTGGACCAGGTCCATTTTCAGCGGAGGCCCGGGGAGAAAAGCTCCAACATCAAGTTATACAAATACAGTACATCCAGCATAATACACAAAACAGGTTACATCATATATGCTGAGCATAGTAATATAACAAGAATTAATAAAAACACTCCAGGTAAAAGATATAGAACATGGGTAAAAAGACAATGTCAGTCATACTTTGGTAAGAAAAGAAAATATATCAAGTAAGATTCTACAGTTAAAAGTACCCTTTCAGATGACCAAGCCTACAGGGATCAGAGCTCCAGCATGTGATCAGAGAGGAATTTGGGAGTTAATAGTAGTATGGGTAGGGTTATGTGATACAAGGCATAACCATGTACTAAGAAGGTGCGATTTGAGGGAGTTTTGAATATGGATGTGGAGGGGCAGAGGACACAGATAGGGGAAGAGAGTTCCCTTTCCCTGCATATTGTTAGCCTTGGTGATGGAGAGGAGAGATTTTCACTGGATCTTAGGTTATAGATAGTAAGTAGGTTGGATAATGAGGGGTTTTTCAGGATATTTGAGAATATTGTAGGCTGTGCCCAGCTGGTGATAGTTAAGTAGCTGTGGTAGCTCAAGCCATTTTAGTTCTTTTAGTGCAGTACAGTGATGGGTTCTATAGGTTGAGTTAGTAGCAAACTTGGCTATTTTATTGTAGCATGATTCTAGTTTGTCTAGGTCACATTGTCTGATTTGGGTAAAGATTGGTGCTGCGTGATAATAGAGTTGAGAGGAGGTGGCTTTGTGCAAGAGTGACTCTTGCTTTTGTGAGAGAAAGGACTTATGCCTGTATAGGAGCCTAGTTTTTGTGTACTAGTTTTATGGTATGTGAGATGTGAACATCAAAGTGGAGATTATTGTCTATTTCAATGCCCAGAAGTTTGGTGTGGTTAGAAGGGGAGATGGTGGTGCCATCATTAGAGGATTTAGAATTAGTTGGATCCCAGATATCCATTTTTCTACTGAGATAAAGGTATCTTGAGTGAGTGTATGTAGGGTGGTGGGAGATGAGGCGGAGCAGATCAGAGTTGAATCATCTGCATATTGTATGAGTGTGGCATGTTGTGTAGAGCATTTGAGGTTATTTGTGAAAATAGAGAACAACAGCGGACACCTATGGTGGCTGGAAGTTGTGTAGACAGAGTTCCTTTCCACTGGACTGACCACAGTAAAGCAAATATACAAAGTCAACATGCCATGCCAGTGGAAAGAGCCCATAGCTAAAAATGCCTGTGCTAAATCCCCACCAAGTCAAATTCAAAAGCCAGTAAGGCAGCTCTTTAATTGATGATGCCATTGTACATTATAGAGATAGACATGCTCACTAGATCACTGGACTTTGTAAGGAGCTTGTGACACTGTCCTGCCTGCTAGGGACGTCTTCATAGGTGTTTACTAGGCTAATGACCACAAGGGACTTTTTAAGCCTAGCTATTTATCCCAAATCTTTGACAAGTTCTGATACCCTTGATAAGTGTAAGCAGGGGCTTGGGAGATTAAACATTTACAAGCTAGGAGCTGGCAGATTAACCATTTACAGGTTGCCTGTGTCCACCAGAGACATAGGTGCCAAACCAGGGATGAATTTCCTGTTCCCCATCCAATTGTCCAGGTTGCACTTGAATTGGGTTAGGGAGGAACTCTGCTTCACATGGATGGGGAGTCTGTTCCAGAGATCGTGCAATCTTTGAGATACATACCTGTCTCTCCAGCAGGTCCTATTTATATCACAAGCAAGGTTTAAGTCTTTAGAATGGGTCATTCTGGTGGATATGCAGGAGGTCCATCAGAGTGGGGTCTGAGAATGTCCTGAATGTCAGGCATAGATCTCCCCCTCAAAAGCCTGTAGGAAACAGAATACAGGGATAGAGCCTTGAGGTGGTCTGCACAGGACATTTTACTTAAGCCCTGTATTCTTTTAGTTAGGAACCTCTGTGGACATTCCATTTGTTGGATATGCCTGGTTAGATACATACCAAAGGCGACATTTTAATGAAGGATAGGTCTGATGAATGCCAAATACAGTGGAACAATGACTTCCTTGAACTTAGATGCCATACCTTTGTTTATAAGTTGCTCATCACAGAATGATTTCCTCACTACTGTAAACACGTGATGGTCAAAGGCTAGATTACTATCTGTGCATGTCCCTAAGTCCTTGACTACTGAGTCAGCTCTAAGAGGTGCATTGTCGATATGATAATTACCAGGGGTGGATGACTTCCCAAAGGGAACTATTATGCATTTCTTGGCATTTAGTTTTAGTCCATGGCTCTGACACCAGTTGTTTGTCTGTGTCAGCCCCTCCTGGAGAACATTTGTGTTAGTGTGAGGTTAAATGACAGCTCCTAATTTGCAATCGTCTTGCAAACTTAGTTAGCCAGAGACCACCGACACTGGCCTTGACTTCAGAGAATAAAATGCCAAAAAGGAGCAGTCCAAGTCTAAACTAGGTTATGAAAGGTAAATATGGTATATGGTCATTGTTCATGTTGGAATAGAGTCTCTAAAAAGGTCTTCCCTCTTGGATATGCAGTGCTACAGCATATGGTGGTATTACGGAGTATTCTAGCAAAAAGCATGAGAACATAACATCTGCTTACATAAATCATTCTATCACCTCCTAGGGCACACCAGTAGCAGGATAAGAACATGGTGTCATACATCTGTCATTGTGGAGGGAGTCATTTTCTCTGTGTCTGTTTCACCTCTTCATATTTCAAGGTAAAAAGAAATGAAAAATACAAAAAATTAAAAGAAAGTAGGACGTGAGGCTTACCTCACTAAACAGTGGAAATCTCAAAAATAAAAGTGGTAATTTAGAAGCTTTTTTGTTTCGGTCCTGGCAAAGAAATTTACAAGAATAGTACCATTCTATTAAAACAAATGCAGTAACCACAACATTTAAATAGATAAATTGTCACCCAAGGCTAGATTAAAGTGCCAAACAAAACAGCAGTCTAAAAACCAAGACAAAATAAATTAACAAATCTGCTCTCTACTAAGTGCAATTCTGGCTAAAATCCCAAGCAAGTAATATTAAGACAAAGTCATAGCCTTCAGCTGTCCAGATTTTCATGGAATGTCCAGATTTTTGCCTCATATTTTGGTCTATTCCGCATAAATTTTTTTTGTTTTCTGGCAAATCACTGAGGATTCTTTGAAACAAAGTTTCTTGTGGTCAGTAAAGTGCACCAACAAGCACCAAAAAGAAAAACCTATACCAAGTTCACGGTGTTTTTAAATGATTGATGTCTTAATTGATTATTCTTTTCTGATTGGCTTTATTGCATTTAAATACAGATTGTTTGACTGTTATGATTTAAGTCTGAAGAACCTACCTGGCAGGTAGTGAAAGCGGTTACTTTTTGTGCCTGTTTTATTGTTTTGTAGCCTTGTATGTCTATTTTTTAAAGTTTAACTTACTTCAACATGGTGTGCACCTAGCTTTTTCTCAGTTTTGCTTTTTGGTGCTTGTTGGTGCACTTTACTGACCACAAGAAACTTTGCTTCAAAGAATTTCATTGTTGTAGCTTCTTGGTTGGACATGGCTGAAGGTATCTCCACTGAACTAGACTACAATCCTTGCCTAGTGAATAATCAGGCAGAACGACTACAGAGACTGATGGTCCCTGGTAACAATCCTTTAATGAGCTGCAGCTTTGACAAGAGTGTGGAGAACTCTGTAGAGACCGTGTTACAACAAGACGTTTATGTACTATACAGAGATTTAGAGAATAAGCCCTATACGTTTAAACATATGCAATGGCAGGGATTCCATCTAGAGGCTTGTTTGCACTTTAAAATCATCCCTAGAGGTTTGAGGGTGTTGAAGATGCCGATATGGTGCTGCTTACCCTGGCCTCTTGAAACAATGGCAAACGATGAATTTAAGACTTGGGTTTGACTATCTGTAGTTATTTATAGAGTTTTTTTAAACCTATGGAAGAAACTCTAGTCAAAGACATTGATAAGTTGTATTCAGAACCAATTTTCACTAGATGTAGTAGGTGAGAAACTGGATGTGTTATTTGAAAGCATATAAAACTTTTGAAAAGAGACTTCAGATTACTAAATGTAAAAAAACTGCAGAGAGACTTTAACGACTTCAACGATGGGAATGTGTTTTCATGGCAGAGATCAAGTGATACTTCAAACTCTAGCCAGCATGGTATAGATGGTATTACCAGCTCTGATAGTACAGCTGGTAATCAGAATTTTAGTTCTGAAGGTGAATTATATAATAAACCTGAGCCCATAGTGTCCAAGCCAGCAGGAACAGAGCATGGCTCAAAACTAACTTCACAAACTGTGCCTATGCCTTTAGTTGAAACACAGGAAGTTTCTAAAGACAGGAGCATCGTGACGACGGCATTAGTGCATCAGATGCCATTGAGTATAGAGGATGAACAGAGCCCTATGGTCACAGCACATCAAATGGATTTTTCCCTCTTCCATTACCTGGAGAGCACAGAAGGGACAAAACAAGGAATCACTCGAGGCAAGGGCGGCTGTGCCAGAGGTTTCATTCAGCAGAAACCAGGAACAAGGTAAATACATGGAAAAAGACATGAACACTTTAGTTATTAACATTTCCTCACTTACATTGACCTCTGAACAGTATAGTCTTTTGAACAGAGGCTTGTCGTTTATTCCGATGCAACAGTCTGATATTTCAGAGGTTATTTTAGACTTAAAAATGTTTGCCAGGAATTTATCGTTATGTTTACAGTTTGCTGACTCTGTAGGAGCCCACAAACCATTCAAGAAGAACAGTACATATGTTCCAGTCATAGACCCAGTTATTGAATTGTTCACTGTAGCATGTGAAAGAGACATTTGTATGCTCTGTGAAAATAATGATAAAAATAGATTGTTTAACCTTACTGAAGGGGAACGTTTAGCATTAAAACAGTTGAAGGAACTTTCTTCAGTGGATATTCGTCCCTCTGACAAATGGGGAAGTATAGTTGTGTTAGATAAATGTCATTCCTTGAAGAACATGACTGAGTTATTATGTCATCAAGAGATTTATATGCATTTAATTAGGAGACAAGTAGAGGGCATTATGGAAAGACTTGCATATTTTCTGTTTGATATGTTTATGACCAATGTGATTAATGAAGAACTTTTGAAGTACTTTTCAGTAGAACATCCACGTTTACTGGTTTTATATGGTCTGCCTAAAGTGCATAAAAATGCTGATAACCCCCCTATGCAGCCCTCTGTATCTAGTAGAGGCAGGGCCACAGAGCCAATCTCCATTTATGTTGAGAAGATGTTGCGCCCCATCATCAACTTAATGGACACGGTCTTAAGAGATGCAAAGAATTTTTTGAGTGAGTTGTTCCCAGTTGTTAATGAAGTACAACACAGGACAGATTTGTTTTTTCTAACTTTAGATGTTAATTCTCTCTTCACAGTTATCCCCAATGACTGGGGAATAGAGAATATTAGATCTGTGTTATTAAATAAAGTATTTTTAGATAGCAGGGCTCTCGATTTAATTTGTAGTTTATTAGAATTAATATTAGAGAACAATGTGTTCATCTTTAAATGATAATTATTACCTACAGAAGGTTGGCGTAGCATTGGGTACAGCTTGTGCTAATAGCTACGCCAACCTAGCTTTAGCGCAGTAGGAACAAGAGAGAGAGGCGTTCGGAATAATGACTTTCAGAGATATATTTTGACTTATAAAAGGTTCACGGACGATATTTTTGTTTTATGGCAAGGCCAATAGAAGCGATAGAACACTTTGTAGATTATTTACACACCACTACAACATTCTTAAGATTTAGCTATAATTATTCTCGTGAAGCTATTGACTTTTTAGATGTCAAAATAACTAAGAGTCTAGTGGGTGAGGTTAAGACATTGATACATAAGAAGAATGTTTTATTACACAAAGGGAGCATGCATCCCCGACATGTGTATAGGAATGTTAAGGGACAAGCTTTGTGAAGGATGAGGTTACACAATAATGATGAGGACATGAAGACGGCATTGGGCAAGTTTAGGAATGCGTTTATGTTGAGAGGGTATAATGGAAAAGAAGTCGATGCCCACACAGCTGAAGCTTTGAGTGAATGGGGTACTAGGAGCCTCCCTTATTTCTCAGACAGACCAGATTCTCACAGTGAGATAGACAAAGCAGTAGTGAAGCCACTAGGTTGACATTCACTTATAGTAGTAATACCAGTAAGATTTGTGAAATTCTGAACAGGAACTGGGGGATACTAAATAAAAATGAGAAAGTTAGACAGGTGAGAGGAGCTAGACCACAATATGGTTTTAGAAATAGTAGGTCCTTGAAGAGACAACTGTGTTATAAAAGTGCTAGCAAGGGATATACACCCCAGTCACAAAGAGAGGGTACCTTCTCTTGTAGACCTTGTAAAGTTTGTAGATACATCCACTCTGGCAACTATTTTGAGCACCCACATAAGGGTTTTGTTTTAGAGACATCACTATACGCTGATTGCAGTACAGATGATTTAATTTATTTTTCATACTGCATTGAATGTTATGTTTATTATATAGGTAAGACCAACAGGGGTTTCAGAGAATGCATCTTAGAACATGTGGGTGACACAAGGAATAGGAGAACACAGTGCGTTGGCACTATATTTAACAGAGAAAAGTAATGAACACAGTTTTAAATTTCTAGTGTTACAAGTGATAGGTAAGAATATGAGAGGAGGTGACATTAATACTTTCACTGAAGAGAGGGAACAGCAATGGATTACATGCCTGGAAGCTGATTAGTTTCCAGGCATTAATGAACGAGCCTCCCTGAAACCCCACCTGAAGTTACGCCCTTTGAAGCATTAAGTATGTCGTTTTATGGTGCATTTTTGTATAATTTTTTAAAATATGTTTTGAATGATTTTTGGATACATTTTGAATTTTGTGAGGTGTAGAATTATTGAGGTTAAGATTTATTTAATATATGAAAAGGTTTTTGCAATGTTTGTAAGCATCATTACCAACAGGATTTTATACTTGGTTCACTGTGTTTTTAAATGATGATTGATGTCAATTAGTTCTTTTTTCTGAATGGCTTCATTGCATTTAAATACAGATGGTTTGACTGTTATGATTTAGGTCTGAAGAAGCTACCTGGCAGGTAGCAAAAGCACTTAACTTTATTGCCAGTTTTATTGTTTTGTAGCCTTTTTTGTCTATTTATTAAAGTTTCACTCAAATCACTGAGGATTGAAGTAACTAAATAATGGCATACATTTCAAATTCAAACTTCATATCCTTCAGAAAATGCATTTTGACAGAAACTCTATTATTGTTGCAACTTTCTATGTTTGTAAGGGCAATATTTAAAATAAAATGTATTTAACTATAAAATCTGTCCCTGTTTTTTGGGTCTTATCCCCATTACATTAGGCTCTGTCCAGATTTCCTCCTCTAAGAGGTAGAGAGCTATGGGCAAAGCACATCAGTTTAGCTTGACAAAATTCATCTGCCACTCCACTCAAAAAGAACAAGAAGAAATCAGTCCAAAAAGGACCCAAGTAACAATTTCAGGAATCCAGATAAAAGTCTAATGCTCTGACCCATAAGATATAATAAACCAAAGACCCCAAATGACCATCCTGAATAGAAAAAAATGTGTATAAAACAGAGTATGTCAGGAAAGAAAACTAAAACAATTGTTAATCATAACTTTTTTAATCACTTAATTAAAAAAAGTTTCACTAAAAGAGCATTCATGCTCATACTTATTGTTACTAGCTTCTAGTGTCATTTGAAGGGAATACGATACATATCTGCCTGGGAAATTACAGTTGTGTAAAATCTTACCATAATCTCCTTCTCTTCACTGCTGTAGTATACTTTACAACAGGGATCCCCTGCCAAGGGCAGCCCGACCTCCAGCCTGTATACCAAAGCCTTTTGGTTGTAAAGGGTACACCATATGTCACATGCATGCTCCCCACACACTGTGTAGGGAATAAAGGTGACATCCAGATGTACCATCCTCAGAACTGAAAAAGCACCAGTAGAAACAACAGTCCATGAATAAAAATAGGTAACAAACACATCCAGGTGGAAAAAGGAACAGGGAGAGGAGGGAATGAATACTGCAACAGTGAAGAGAAGAACAGCTACTTTTGGGGCAATATTTTACAGAATTGTACTATGTCCCTCCATATCACTGTAAAGGTGCTACAATAATGGAGTTTCTATTAAAATGCATTTTCTGAAGGATATGAAGTCTGAATTTGAAATGTATGTCATTATTTAGTCACTTCAATCCTCACATGGTAGACAGTCCTCTAAGTGCTTTGTCAGGGGTGGCCTACACCTATACCCAAAGGCTTTGTATACTGGCAAAAACTAAATTCAGAAAATATGAAGGCTAGGAGCTTAAACAGAAAATTCACTCCTTACAGTAGGACACATCAATATATGCATCATCACAGAGATTTGGTTCACAAATATTGTCAGCACCCCATCAATGTTAGGTTTCAGTGCCTACCACTCATTCAGACTCACAGCAATACATGAAGATACTAAAGGTATCCGTGTCTCTATAGTCATAAAACAGTATTACACCTACTTAATCAATAAAAGGATAATGCCCTTGAAATTCTCCACTTCCAACTTACAATTAACAAAACCCCATAACACATTGTAGATATCCACTCCCTACTCCCAGAGACTTCCCATAGTCTGGAACAAGCTACCCATCTACATCAAGCAAAGTTCCTCATTAGCACACTTCAAGAAAAATCTTGATGAGTGGATGGGAAATAGGAAATACACCCCGGGATCACTTCTGTGGCTCTGCTCGACAAGGGCACAGGAAAATAACTTTCTTGGGTGGTGTAAGCCAGGGAACCTTGTTGGCTAGGCTTACTTAGGCCCTTGGGCCAATAGCCTAGTACCTACCTATGAACTTATAGGGCCTCTACTCTGACCCCCCCTTGGTCTAGGACTCCTACCCATCTAATATGGAAGTCCTAAGCAGTTAGTCAAGCACCGTCCTCTTAAGGGACTTCAATTTACCTCCCCACCCCATTAACTGGAAAACCTATAGATCCCCAAACATGCATGCCGAGAGATTTCTGGACTTTATAATTACAAACTCACTGAATCAGTTAGTCCATACCCCAAACTTGGGTAACAAACTCTTGGACTTGTCTCTTACCAATATGAGACAGCTCTGTTCCCCTCCAGTTGTAAAATCAGACCACAAATCAGTCATATTCAGCATAAGACTGAATCCAGAATTATCCTCCTAGAACTTGTTACTCAGATGATTCTCTTAAATCTTTTTTAATTTCTTCGTATTTGAATTAGGTCATTTTTTAACTATATTGCTTTCTTTTTGTAATTTACTAATGCTTTTGCCTCATCCTCCTGGGCCTCTACTGAAAATGGACCAGATCCAGCTAGGCTAGCCAATAAAACAAAATAATAAATAAATAAATGTTATGTCAAGACTCAAGGCAAATCTATTAAAGCTGTGTGATTACCTGGCAAAATTGAACTTTCCCTTCCACCTTGAGAACCACACTACCAATGCGCAATCCTTCACTGCCAACTGCTATGAACAAGTGAAAAGCTACACAGAAGTATTTATCCCCACTCTGAAATAAATACAGAGCTAAGTTTAATTAAAATCCTTATGGTGGAACCCCAACAGGTTCTGCAACAAAAGGAAAAGGCTCACCGCAAGTAAAAACAAATCTAATTCTGCAAATGCCAAAAAACACTCTTGCTAATGCTAATAGAGAACTTAGACCTTGAATAAATCAACCAAATCTAGTTACAAGGAAAAATAGCCACTCGGCAAAAGACAACCACACAGCCATTTTAACTGTGTCAGAAACATCAGAGTAAGGTTCAAAAATGCATGGAGACAATAACAAACAATATCATGTACTCTAAGCTCGAAAACATAGCCAATCCACTAGTGGATCAATTTAGTTCTTACTTCACCCCACTGTCCCTCCTCTTGCCTAGACCTCCATCAGCAGCCGCACCACCTCTCAAGTCTCCCAGGAACAATTCTTCAAGGCACTATCCAACACCAAAACCACCTGGCCTCTTGTTAATATAATATACAACAATATCCTTAAACTTTGAAGAATGTAAGGAATTCATTGTAAAATTGCTGGATTGCTTGATAAATGATAACAAAGGCAAATGATTTTTTTGAGAATGTTAAAGTGCATCTTCATCTGCAAACTTCTGAAAGGCCTAAAATCTACTGGAAGTACATCAATATGTTTCTGTACTTGGATATGCTCCTATTGCTTTATTCTGCGCTACTTTTTTTGTATTAAAAAGTGTACTGATCTCCGTTGCATGCATCGTACCCTGACTGTAATATCCATTGCTTGGCCTACCTGATAGAGCCCAATGCATGACTATCTTTCTCATAAATTTTTCTGTTGTTTAAAACTGCAAATCTGGAAGCCCAAATCATAGCATATTAAACACTTGTGTTTTATGGATTCGTAACTCATTCAGGACTGTTACCTTATACAAGAGTGTTCATGTGGCTATGCATTATTCAGCATTGCAAGTTGCATTTCCAAGTTTCTGCCCTATTAATATTGTATTTGCTTTTGAACCAACTCATTACTGAACTGCATTGGCTTTCAAATTGCACTTTGCCAACTGAACCATTGTCTTGGCTGAAAGGGGTACTTGGAGCAGTTCTCCTACATGATTAAACAAACAAATAGGTAAAAAACTGAGTAATATACTTGCATCTGCAAAAACTCCATTTGTTCAGTCATTTCCAGCTGAGTAGGCTATGATGTAATAGTTACTAAGCAATCAACCATGTGCCCTAAAGCATTATGAAAATAATAAATGTTTGATAGAAGACTGTAGATGCAGTACCCAGTACTCAATGCCTATTCAATCATTTGCCATTGTTTACAGGGAGAGTCTGACTGGGTCGCATTTCCTATTTTCAGCAGTGGCCCGGAGAGAAATTCCAAGAAATAATATATGTGCCAGCAAAATTATCATCATCATCATCTTCACATTTCAAAATATACCAAATTCACTGGGCCGCTGATGTGAAATGCGTCTAAACTAATAAACAGACAATGCTTCAGAATTCTGCACTGTTTGCCTACGAGAAAATAACCAACCAGTTACTAGTCATAAGTAGGTCTGATATCACAGTATATATCATTTGCACAGCCAACATCTCAGTTGAAACAGGCAAAACAACCAAAATCAGGATTAATTTACTCAAAAAGACCGACAGCACAGCTAAAGACTGCGATTGAACATATATGCACACCACCACCTGCTTAGCTTTCCAACAGTTTTTAAAATGCTTTTGAAGAAAATATTCTTATCTGGGAAGGGCACCTGACCGGGAAGTATGAAGCACCAAGCATTTGAGCCTGCCTGGTTTACAACAGCTGTGGGTCATTTGATTTTATGAACCTATTACTGTCTGCAAGCAAAAATGAAATGGAAGCTGTGGGTATGGTGTGAAAGAGAAAGAAGGGAAGTGATCAAGATGGCTGTCACATGAAAAATGTTGCAGTACGGTGTTTCAGTACTCAGCAAAAATCAAATCAGCCTACCTAAATACTTTACATCAAAACGAATACCCAAAGGGTAAAAACTAGTAACAATGCAATGAAAAAACGGACAGAATCCACTCCAGTAGATTTAATAAACAGCTCCACAAACTAAGCGCTTTGATGAAGCCCTTTTGTGGATGGTGAAAGCGCTTAGTTTGTTGTACCCAAATACTTTTCTATTAATCAAAAATAAGTATGAAGGAGCTGCACATAGTAAGGTATACCTTTGATAATGGTTTTAGTGGCTACAACCAGAAAGCTCAAGACAGCTGTACACAGACCTATTACATGACCACCAAGAGAACATGTGGTACATGAGATGAGTCCCCTACCATACTTGAAATATTGTGCTGAAGTGCCACCTTAAGTATTTCACTTAAAATTGCTGGGTAAAGCAACAAAATCAGGGTAAGCTGCTTCAGTGGTGCGTTACAAGCAGTACCATACTAACAAGCAGCGCATTCGTCTTAAATAATGTTAACTATCATAGCACTGAGAAATGGTCTGCACCTACTGGACAGGCTGCACATTGGCCTCAGACTCTGGCATAGTGTTTCTGAACCTTACATCTCATCGTTTGCCAAATCACAACTACCTCTGAGTTATTCCTGTACCACTAACTCCATCACTACAATTTCCACAGCAGCAGGGAAGTGATTTTTTTTTTTTTTTTGGGGGGGGGGGTGCTTGATGTGCCTCATCAGCCAGTTGCTGTGTGACAAGAAACAGAACCTAGAACCACCACTGCCACAAATGAGAAATGACAATTGAAAAAAGAGCATATTATCAGTGTGGATATCCAGGCCTCTAATAATAGAGTTTGTTTTAATAGGTGTTGACAGGGGGTCTTAACAAATATAACTGTGCTACACTTCTTAGCATTTAGGGTGAGCCAATGATTAGTGTATCAGGTATAGACTTGATCTAGGTCTTGCTAAATAATTTTGGTATCACAAGGTGAATTGACAATAGCACCCAATTTGCAATTTTCTACAAACTTTGTTATCTATAGACCTTGTTAGACCAATTTTGCCCTTTACACAAATGCCAAACCTGGAGGAAATAAAAATTGGACCCAATATGGCAATGCTAGTTCCAATTCTGTATTTAGAGAACATATTCCCTACCTGGATTCCATCTGTAAGCCAATTAGCTATCAAGCAGACAATGCAAGGGTTGATAATGTGACAAGAGTGTTTACTTATGGTGCCCACACGAAGAATAACTTCAAAGGCCTTATAAAGGTTTAGGGAGACAGTGTGGACACAGTCTAGTCCTCATCTAAAGCTCCTGTGACCCCGTCAGAGCAATCAACTAAGTTCAGTTGGCATGATCTGCCTTTCATAGATCCAAATTGCTTGGGGTCAAGGGTCCAGAGGTCATCCAAAGTTATTGTTAAATAGTTTAGTGGGGAGCCTGCCAGTAGAATGAAGGTGGTTTTGAGCAACTGCTATTTCAATGAAAATGTTTTGCTGAAAGCACTTTTGCTGACAGCAGAGAATATTTTTTCTCTCCACTGTTGGTTGATCTCAGAATAGGTATGCTTAAGTTTGGCGGATGTTTTACTGAAAGGACTTTCAGTGGAACATTTTCAGAGACTTTGACTTAATGAAGGAATGTGCTGAGAGATTGACATGCTTTCATTTGGTGATAAGCCAGTCAGCATCTTTAAAGATAATGCTAGTGATACTGATAGGCCTATGGTTACTGGGGTCTTTTTTTTGTGGGGTTGCCAAAGTAAAGGGGGACTACTGTGTCTAAGTTTCAGGTACATAGCCAGTGGAAAGACAAAGGTGAGAAGTTGTGCTATGTTTTGTTTGATATTTGAAAGAAAACAGGCTGGAACACTGACTGGATGCAGGGAAGTAAAGTCTTTAGTTCTGGAAAGAGCAGAAGCCACTTAATAAAGGTTGAGACAGGTGAGTACGATCAAACAGAAATTATGGGGAACATGGTGTGTGAGAAGTGTGGCACTAGAACTAAATTTATCAGCAAGTATATTAACTATAACTTCCAGATTACAATGGGGTACACAATTGGAGAGAAGTCTGGTGCAGAACTGGATGTTACTTCAGATTTTCCTAGCACAGGTGAAGAAGGCCTTGTGGCTTTCCTTGCTTGTCGAAGCAATTCTAAGTTCATAACAAGTGTTGTACTCCAACTGTAAATTTGAGGGTCTTAGATTGAAAAAAAAACTCTCACTCACACACTATAAAAACAAAGAATCATGAACATTTTTTTATTCCAGTAGACTTGATTTACTTGTGTGTTCCCCACTGGTTTGTTTCTGAATTTATTAATGTTCGTGTTATGGACGGGATCTATTCATATGGAAGTATAGCTCTGAGGAGTATGCCAAGGTAAGGGCAACATCTTGAAGGAGTTTGTTCAGTGGAATATGCCAATTGTGCTCAAACAGGATTATATGTAGACAGCAATAAATTGGCTTTAGAATAATCACTAAATGTGGTGGGAGTTTTATGGGTCAGAAGGCTTGTGTTAAGAGCAAAGGTAGCAGCTAGGTAATCAGATTTCACCAGAGAGGTACAAAAGGAGCAACAGGAATGGGATTAGTTTATAAGGACAAGGTGTAGGAGTTTAGCACCCTTGTTGGGTGCAGGGACAATTATGCTAGGGAGCTGGTATTCACAAAGTCAAGAAGCTTCTGTGCATATTTACTGGAGGTTGTACAAGTCTGCCGTTTGATAATGGGTTAATTTAAGTCTCTCGTAAAATGGTATTAGGCTTGATGGGTAGTTGACTTTAGTAATCAGTGTGATCTGTAGGGGACATGGAAGGGAACCTAAATAAATAATGCCCGTCTTGTTAAGATACACTGTCACCTAGTCTGCATTATTCAGCATCTGTCATGAGACAGTGGGATGCCTAATAAGCATGGATATGCCCCGACAGTTTCCTGGGGTCCTGAGGGCATGTCAATCAATACTCTGCTAAGGAGGAAGTAAGATCACTGTTCTGAAAGGAAGTCTGAGAAATTCCACAAGTGTGGATGTCTTGAAGGGCGAGGTAATCAAGAAGCTCCAACATTTTATTGTTACGTTTCTAGCACTTAATTTTAGCAGTACAAATGCATCTCTACTATCTGCTATGTGGGCATGTTTATAAGTTTGACATTACCTAAAAAGTCACTATGGGGAAAGCATTGGTTTTAGCCAGTATGTGAAACTCATGAGCTGAGAGGTGCAGGCCTATTCCTGCTAAAGCTAAAGATCCTGATGACTGTGCAGTCCTAGCACAGCAGTCACAGCAGGTCCCCCTAGAATAGAACCAGTTAACAAGCCAGTTATTGTAACCAATTATTTTATCTTTAAATGTGGACATCATTCTTGTAAAAAGAGCAAAATACCTCAACAAGTGGCCTACACTCCTTGGAGACATGGGTAGTAAGAGCAATTGTATGTCATTGCATCTCCTGTACAATCGATTGCCTAAGGCCATAATCATATTTAACATGGCAAAGGGTCCAGGGGGTTCTGGCAACATCCCTACAGTAATTCTCTCTCCTTATCCACCATGGCAGGTGCTGTATCAGTGTGCCTTACAATTGGATTACCTAGAGCCAGGGCTTTAGAGTTAGAAACAGGTCAGTTAGACCTTAGAAATTCAGGCAGCTGCAATCATGGCGACTCCTTGTAGCAGTATGTCATGGTGCAGATATGGCTGTGTTTGTAGATGGCTGAGGTCTTCTACATCACTGCTTGGGAGAGTTAAGCAATTATTTCTTGGCTACTTCAGAGTATGTATGTATAATGCTGTTAGAAGAGGAAGTCATCCCTCCAGACCAACTCGATGTATTTCTCCCAGGTAGAAATGGAAGAGTTTAGGAGGAGCATGTTATCAGTAAATATGAGGCAATTCCTAACAGTCCCAGAATGTCTAGTGCCAACAGACTGGTCAGATGAGATGAAAGCATACCTCTCAACTGTACAGATTTTTGCGGAATGTCCAGATTTTTACCTCATATTTTTCATCCATTTTTCATAAAAGTGTGGTTTTCTGGCAAATTAGTGGCACATCATTAAAGATTGAAGTTAGAAAATAATGACAGACAATTGAGTTTCAGACTTCATACCCTTCTGGAAATTAATGCTAATGCAAAACCTGTTATTCTATCAACTAAGTTTGTAAGAGCAATATTTAAAAATTGTCCCTATTTTTGGGCCTTTGTACCACTTTTATTTATGGCTCTGTCCAGATTTCTTGCTCTAAGAGGTTGAGAGTTATGGATGAAAGAGCATCTTGTAATTCCCTGGTGATGCATTTGGTAAATGCAATTATATTAGGGTTCTGATAAGTGCAGAGATTGATGCACGTGGATTACATTTCTATAGCTACCAAGAGAAAATACAGATGGTGTTGGGATTATTACTAGTAGGGGTTAATTAGGAAGAAGTATGGAGATTGAAAATAAATGCCTAAAGTGGTTGTGGTGTCATAAGATATTGATAGTAGTAATCAAGCTTCTCACAATGATAGTTAACAGAAGCATCAAAGTTAGAATCAATATGGCACAGGTTAAGGTAATAATTTGATAGAAGTGATGAGGAGCTAATACTAAATGCAAGCGATCTAGCAAAAAGTGCTACTGTATATGACAGCAATAGCTTGAGAGTTGAGAATTAACCACAAAAATCTGTTTCACTGCCAAAAAGGCAAACCTAACTTGCTAGCCAGCAAAGTCAGAGACCAAAAAACAAGTCTTCTAACAGACAAGGCAGCAGGCAATGGTCTAACAGCAACAGCAGGTGTCTGACAGCAAAGACAGTCTGGGTATGAAACAGTGTGCTACGAGTACAGTACACACACAAAGTACTTATTAGTACAGCAGTGAAAATAGCAGCTATTCCAAGTAAAAAAAAACACATAGCAAAAACAAATAAAAGTGAAAAAGATATTACAATAACTATGAACAGTGCAAAAGCAGATTTGGTTAACACCAGACAACAATTTAATGTCAGGAAACCGTTTGATTTTTAGTAGTGTTATTGTTAGATAACAATAATGAAATGGCAATAAACTCAGCAAGATATATGCAAACACCAGTACAATGCTACACAGCTCAGCTACAAGTATTACAAGTGCAAGGAAGCAAAAGGGGACTACTGCCAACATAGTTGTTGTGCCTTTCAGCTTAGGGGTCGCCACAGCGGAACTCCGGTCCGCTAATGATTGGTAGTGGATTTTTACATGCCGAGTTACCAGCCCTGATGCACGACCTTCAACGAAGGCACGCCCATTCACGCATGCCTCCACACAGAAGACGCTCTGAGAATCGAACGGAACAACGTCTTGCTGTGAGGCGATAACGCTACCGCAGCACCACTACTGCGGGTTCACACACAGTAAGAACACTAATAAACGCAAACCAGTACAGAAAATGATACAAAAAAAAGACAATCCAGCAATGAGTATTACAAGTGCAAAGAAGGAAGTTAACCCAGAAAGGAAAATCTTAACCTTGTAAGTGGTTCCATGAGAGGGAAGACTATTACCTTGTAACTGGTATCTGCCTGCAATCAAAATTTTAATAGTGACTGTAGTTATTTAAACTGTTGGACATTACTAGTCAAATATTTCGTGTGTCATATGGCATTTCCTTCTCACATTATTAATTCTGCCATCCTGTAATTCCACCATATTTGACTATTTTTTTTTTTAGAGTCAGCACTGCTAGGAGTAAAACTAGTTTTGCAGAGATGTCCATGCTTTGATTAAAGTGTTCATGCAAGAGTGAAATCTGTTCCACATAGAAAAATTTAACCATATGTTATTCCAGGGGAACCAAAACCGTGCTGAGAAGAGTTGCTCTTTATTGAACCCATCAGTCCTAGTGTGCTCAGCACCCTCACTTATTAGTGCGTATAACACCTCTCAACCTCTTAGTGCAAGAATTGTGGAAAAAAGCCCCAAATCATGGACAAATGTTAAACACTGCTTATATAAACTTAAAAACTCAAGAGAAGAACAGATTTTGCATTAGCATACATTTTTCCAAGATATGAATTCTGAAACTGTAACTGTAATAATGAATGTCAATATTTAGGGACTTCAGTACTCTCAATGATTTGCCAAGAAACCTCAAATTTTATGAGGAACAGACCAAAATATGAGGTAAAACTCTGGACATTCTGAAAACTTCTGGACAGTTGAAAGGTTGGGTGTGTGTACGCATGCAGCCTGCTTCAGCATTAACAGAACTGATACTTACAGAATACCTAACTATAAATTAGTTAAACTGGATCTTGAACTTATGGTCTCCAAGCCTGAGAGTGCCCAAACTACCAGCCACACTGTTCCCTGCCCCATTTGAATGACATTGTACACAAACATCAAAACACCATTTCAAGTCATGCTATGGGGTTGCTAATGCAGGGGCTCTGCTTCTACCTCCCTAAACTGTTCATATACTACTTCCAAGATTGCATCAACTTGAAAGAAAATGAAACAGACGTATTTCCTCTCATCTTTTTTTATTTTTGAATCAATGCAGCTTTGGTGAGAATATATTTATAGATCAGAGGTATTAAGGGCAGAAATTCCACTATCAGGAATGAAACCCATGAAAAATCATTTTCTTTAGGATTTAAATTACCTCAGTGTATATCGTGACAGTCTAATGTGTAGCACTAAAATAGTCTGATATACCATTCACAGTACACTAAAGACTGACAACTCAAAGTAGACCCAAACAGATCTATATTAATGGTTAGCCCAGTAAATAACAATCAAGTCTGCTTTACTGTTATGTGGAAAATAAACATATTAAACTAACATTCAACTCAAGTTTAAAAATATAGCATAATACTATGAACATAGTAGATTACAGCTCAAAAAATACTGTATTCACCAAATCTGAATATAGGAGGTCAAACAGCAGTGGATCTATCTCATAAGGTGCCTTATTAAATAATTTGCATAATTCTGGTCAAGAAAGGTATGCGGCATAGAGACAGAATAATTACAGTTTCATATTCTGCTATTGTTCACTCAGAGGTGCTATAAATACCTTAATATTTTGGCCCAAACTTGTTATCAACAGTCAAGCGCAGCACAATTATAATCTGAAGGCGGCACGTAAACGGAAATCTCCATGAACTTATCGTTGATAGTAGTATGTTACTTTTTCACATGCAGTTTGTTTGGCAATAGTTTGAATGAGCCTTGGATGTGCCTGTGTGACTGTTACACTTAGCAAGACATTAATCTGCCCAAAGGTCATATTGAATTAAATGCCATTTGTTCAAATGCCACAGTCGTACAAGTTCATGATTTCATAATTAAGGATCTTGTTAACTATTAAGGTTAATTATGTTTAGGGTGAGAGTTAAGGTTAGTGATAGGCTTACGGCTAAGCTTATAAGGTATATACATGTTGCATATTTTGACACAAATAATCTGGACAAAGCCTAAAATAATGGGGGATAAATGCCCTAAAATAGGGACAAATGTTAAATATTGCTCTTATAAGTGCAGAAAGTTGCTAGAATAACATGATTTGTACTAGCATGCATTTTTTGAAGGATATGATGTCAGAAACTCAAATGTACAGAACTGTTTAGTGATTTCAATCCCCAGTGATTTCTCAGAAAACCACACATTTTATGAGTAAGAGATAAAAATATGAAGCAAAAATCTGGACAGTTGAGAGGTATGGCATGTTGTGTCCTGTATAGAGTGTTTCAACATTTACATTCAACATTCATGGATAAATAATGAGGAAATGGTTTGTACAAGTATTTTTTTTTGAAAATTTGATTTATGGGTAGATAAAATGTTATTTGAACTTTTGGATTTTAGAAAATGTTGAGCTGATTTTGTGGCTTTTGAAAATCTGAAAGGATTAAAGCTATAAACTCCACTGCTAAAACAGATTATAGTCAATTGGGGTCCCAGGCCTTGCGTAATTATAAAAGTTTTGTGCTGGCAGAAAAATTCTCAAATCTGTTGGGTATCCAAGGGCAAGGTCCTTGAAACTGAAAAACTATTTGGCAAAATGTGTTACATATGTTATGAATATTGCTTTGTAGTACTAAATACATAAACATCACAATAAAATTGCATTTCCAAATTAAAAATAAATCACACTTTCAAATCAGTTTTTCTCTCTCTCTCTTTCTTTTCTACCTAATCATCACCCATCATAGTTCATAGATGTGTACTAGGCTAATGGCCCTGAAGCATTTACAAGCCTAGTCCAAAAAAACTGCCCAGGCACCTTGCCACCTGATGTTGGTTCACAGTGCTACTATCCAGTAGGGAAACTGGAATGATCCCTGGAGTGAACTTTACCCATCCACTTGTCAAGATTTCTCTTGAAAAGGGCCAGCAAGGTGCTCTGCTTGACATGAATGGGAAGCTTATTCCAGAGTATGTGCAGTCTTTGGGAGATGAACCTGTCCTTCCAGCATGTTCTGTTAATTGTGGTAATGACGTTGTGATCTCTGGAGTGTGTGGCGAGGGGGGATTGGGATTTCTTTAGGTGTAGCATTTCAAGTAGGGCTGGGTCGGACATGGCTTTGTAAGTCAAGCAGAGATCACCTCTAAGTAGATAAGAGACTGAGAACAACTGAAGTTTCTTGAGTCTGTCCATGTAGAACATGTGTTAAGGCTTAGGATCCTTTTTATGAGGTACTTTTGTGGCCTCTCCAGCTGTTGCAGGTGTCTGGTCAGGTACATGCCAAACAGGGCATTGTATTCGATGATTGGTCTAATAAGAGATGAGTAGAGAGGGATGATGACCTCTTTCTTCCTGGATGCAAAACATTTGGTTACAAGATGTGCCACATAGAAGGACTTTCTGACCACACTGGCAATGTGGTGGTTGAAGGTGAGGCGGCTGTCGACCTGGGTGTTCAGTGGGCTCCCATCAATGTGGTAATTCATGGGAACTGAGTTATTTCCAAAGGGGATGATAATGCATTTTTTGGCGTTAAGCTTCAGGCCATGGCTCTGACACCAGTCATTGGTCTCAGAGAGGCCTTTTGTAGGATGTCTGCATCACTTGGGGAGTTGATGATGACTCCTAGCTTGCAGTCATCAGTGAACTTGGTCAGCCAGAGTCCTTCTGTATTTGCTTGGACTTTTGAGAAGTAGATGCCAAACAGGAGAGGGCCCAGGATTGAGCCCTGTGGGACTCCACTTGTGACTATTCGACAATCTGACTTGGATTCTGTAACTTTCACTCTGTGGGTCCTGTGAGCCAATTTGCAACCCACCTAGTGATGTAAGGATTGATGCCTAGTTTGGTGAGTTTATCAATGATACCTGAGTTGAGAATGGTATCAAAGGCCTTGGCCAGGTTGAGGTAGGCTGTATGCACTGCCTTACCTTCATCCACAATCTTGGTGACTGCCTCGAAGAAGTCAACCAGGTTCAGCAGGCAGGATCTCCCCTTGTCAAAGCCAAACTGTGAGGGGTCAAGAGTTTGGAGATGGCCTATATCTTTGTTAAGCAGGTCCATGAAGATGTGCTCTATAGCTTTGCGTACCAGACTCATCAGGCTAATGGGGGGATAGTTCCCAGGGTCTGTAGTTGCTCCCCCTTTATGGAGCGGGATGACTGTAGCAGTGCACCATTCATTAGTAGCATAGTCTGGGGTAAGGCTGTGATTGAACAGGGCACACAGATGTGGTGCCAGTTCATTTTGTAGCTCATGTAGGACTCAGCCAGGGATATTATCAGGTCCCATGACTTTGGACAATGCAGTTTTTACTTGTGCCACAGAAATGGTGGGTACCAGGCTTTCTTCTGGTATTGTGATAGGGCGCTTGGGGGGTGGGGTAAAGTTGGCACTGAATCTGTCGGCCAGTATGTTGGCTATATCTGTTGGCTCAGTATGGGAGGTGCCATTGTGCAATAACTCAGAGCAAATCTGGGTATTGCCTTTGAGGTTTTTGATATAGCTATAGAAGGCTCTGTGGTTGTTTTTGGTGTCAGCCGCAATTCTGCCTTCATAGCTGGCTTTAGAGGACTTGATAAGGGATCTCAGCTTTTTGTTGAGACTGTTACGGGAGGTTTTCCAGTCTTGTGACTTCATTTTTTTTCTGCAACAGTTTCTTCCTTCCTTCTGTTGTAGAGTTTACGGATGGCTGGGGACCACCAGATTGGCTTCCTTTTTTTTGGAGGAGAGCGTCTTAGTTCTATTTGGTATGGCAAGATCCATGCATTTGTGTACATGCTTGTATAGTGCATTAGTGTATGATTCGGCAGTCATGCAGCTATTTTCCATTGGCATGGGTGCCGAGAAGTTAGCCACCTCTGTTTTTAGTAGCCCAAAGTGGGCTTTAGAGAAGTTTTTCAGGGTGGTCACCTTAGTGGGGGGTGTAGGTGAGATGGAGATTTCCATGGTGATCAGTTTGTGGTCCAGATTTAATCAGGGAGAAATTGACTATAGGTGTGGAGCAACGGTCTCCTATGTTGGTGATAACCAGGTCAAGGATGTTGCTTCCCCTAGTGGGGGTCAGAATGAGCAGGTCCAGGGCATTGGAACTGATAAATTCCAGAAATCATTGGGCCTGTACATTGGTACTTGAATAGTTTTCCTAGTTGATGGAAGGGTAGTTGAAGTCACCCAGTATGACAGTATTGGGATGGACCTTGATAGATTCCAGGGTGCTTAGGAACTTGGAGTGAGAGTCTAGGGACATGTTTGGGGTTCTGTAACAGGCTATGACTTGTATCGCCGTCTTACCCAGTGTTAGTTGTACCTGAAGTATCTTGGATGTATTATGCTGGGCTACCAGTCAAGAGGTGTGTGCATCCTTTAAGAATATGGAGACACCACCACCTATGGAGCTTCCCAGACATATTCTGGGGCTGAAACGTATGGCATGAGTTGTAGCCTGGGAGTGCAGGGCTGCTTTCTGCCTGTTTAAACCAGGTCTCTGTTACAGCACAGATGTTGACATTCTCCATTTTGAGGAGAGCTTCGAGCGAGTGCATCTTGAGATTTAAACTTCTGGCATTGAGCAGCATGACCCTCAGATTGCATTTGTTTGCAGCTGTTATGGTGGAATTTTGGTCTTTGGAACACTGCCTAAAAAAGGCACTTTAGGCATGGCAGAAGCCTTAGCCAGTACCCAGAATCCAATGGGTGACAGATGCAGGCCATCTCTGGCAAAGCATTGAGGTCTGTCAATCATGTCATCCCAGGCAGACAGATACTGGATCCCCTTAGAATGACACCAGAAACTTAGCCAATTGTTGAAGTCAATCATTTTCTGCTCGTACTGTGGTATCATTCTGGGTGATGGTAGAATACTGCTCAGGGCTAGGGTCATACCTGCCTGGGCCACATAATCTAAGAGTTCCATCACATCTCTTTTCATGTAGTCCAGGGAGGTACATCTCAGGTCATTCACACCCACATGGACAATGACAAAGTCATATTTGTACTTGTTGTGGAGTGAGCTGAGTGCATGTGTTATGTGGCGGATCCTAGTACCTGATAGACAACGGACTGTCACCCTCTCCTTGTTCAACCTAGTGAGTGGGACATCAGTGTGCCTCACAATTGAGTGTCCTATGATTAGTACATTGGGCAAAGTGTTAAGGGCTTGGGTTGATGGGCACACTGTGGTGGTAAGCTGTGTGTTCTGGGGTTGGTTTTGTGTTGTGGTGGTCGAGTGCATTTCTGTCTCGGGGGTCTCTGTTGTTTGGGTAAATTTTTACTGAAAGCCTCTGCAAAGGTGGGTGTATGGTTTGTGTTTCTAAGTATGGGTTGTGATGGTTGGTGTTTTGGTGGGCTGTGTGCTCTATGTAGTGAGTTGCAGGTGTTGATCTTCTCCTCTTGACCAACTAGTCCAGTCTTGGTTGGAGCGTGCACTGCTTCAAGTTTGGTGATATAAGTGCATCTCTCTCAGGTATGAGTGTTTGGAGGTAAGAGCAGTGGGTTGTCCGTATTGATTAGACAGTTGCACTTGGGCATTCTGAATCAATGTGGCACCAGGACAGCAGGAGAAAGCACAATAAATGGCCCTACAATCATACCAGGAGGGCTGGACATAACTAATAAGTACTGGTGCTGTTACTATGTAGGAACAGCTAGTGCTGATAGCCCTTTCTCCTATTTCTACATGGGGTCAGGGTGTTGTATCAACTGTCTCTCTCTCTCTTCTATCTCTCTCTCTAGTGCCACTCTCCTACCTTCTTGTGTCTTTTTCACACAATCCAGCCATCTCATTGTTAGATGCCCTCATTTTCTCTTGGCGTCTTCCTGTCTGTCCCAAATCTTCTTCACCAAATCTTCTGCTTTCTTACACATGTGCCCAAACCATCATAACCTGTTCTCTTTAACCTCTTATAAACAATCAGGTTTATTTCGGCTTCTGTTCTGATGTCATCATTTCTTCATCTGTCCCACAATATGCATCCTATGACCCACCTCAGGTACTTCATATCCATGACCTCTAGCCTTTTTCATCTGCTTTGCCTTCACTGGCCTGGTTTCTGTATCATACAAAAGTACTGGCATCACCACTATTTTGTATGCCTTATTTTATACAGATTCATAAGTAGTAGGCTAGCTGCCCAGTGGACCATTTTAAAGCTAGTCTATTTCTGTTTCAAAGGTGAGGAAGTCTGTACCTCGTGACTATGAGGTAAACACATAACCATTATACCAACCCCTACAAAACTAAGAATCAAATCCTGTACCTTGTGAGGCAAATATCCTAACCAGTAGGCTAACTCCCAGCTTCTTTGGCATTCTTCTATCACACACCATTCCTGACACACTGTACCAGTTGGCTGCAGCCCCTCTAACTCTAGTTTTCATCTCCTCAGTCAGACTTTCCTGTCTCCTCAGCCACCCTCAGATACTTGAAGCTGTTAAGCTGTTCCACTATTTTCCTTTCTATCAGAGTTTTCAGCGTTTTCTAATTGCCACATTTGCTGCCATGGCAGCTATCTTGTATGTACTCATTTTCATCTTATGTGTCTTCAGTTTTGCATTTCATTCTATCATTTGTTGAAGTTGTTGTTCACAGTCTGCTTGTAATTACATATTTTTATTTATTTGCAGTTGGTTTACCAGGATAGTCCATTGGGCCAAAAAGAACCCGTTTTCAATGGAGTCCTGGGGGAGAAAAGCTCCAAAAACAAAACAATAATTACAAATAAAATTACAATCGGAGAGAAAATGTGAAATTTGTTGTAAACTGAGTGAGTGAGTGTGAAGTAGGTGTTGCCAGTTTAGCTATTTGACTTGTTTGGTTCGACTTATTCTCAGGTTGGGGAGAGAGGGAATTGATTCGTATCTTCTTTTTTAAAACTTAAACTCTAAAAAACATAAGGTATGTTTCTGCAGAGGGAAAACAATGTGTAACGCATGAAAATTGAATTGTTCATACTGTACTTCTTTGATTTTTTCTAGTTGCTTGAGAGTGCCAGTTGCTTGCTTGGTTGTGATATTGGTTGACTTTGTTAGATATATATGACATTTTTTGTTTCCTCAGCATTAGTTTTAGCAGATTAGCCTAATGTACATTGTTGAAAATTTGATGGGTTGTAACTTGTTACGAGTCTGGTGTTGCTGGCTGTGTGTACTTTGGTTTAAGTATTAAATTGTGACTGACTATAAAGACTAGCCTGTGGGACTTTGTAAAATGCTATTCATCATTATTGTAACACTGTGTATACAACTTTAATACACTTGTATTCATGTGCAGTAAGCATGTATTCCTCACACACAAGTACTGTTTCAGTAAATCTGAATAGGAGAATTGATAAACTATACTTATGTAAAAGTAACTAGTTACTTTAGTTATTAACTAGTAATATAGTACTTTTTTAGAAAAGTAATAAGTAATAGTAATATATTACTTTCACTTAAAAGTAACTAGTAATAGAAACGTATTACTTTTATAAGTAACTAGCACAACACTGGTCACTGGGTCCTTGTACACAGCTTGCACTAATTCTACAAATATTTCAGGGGCTTTGAATTATCACAGGACTGCCAAAAATTGCCTTTCATGGGACCTTGCCATATACATTGGGTTGGCCTCACAGCATTCTGATCTGAATCAAAATTGTTCATCTCCTATTTTGCTTTCTACTACTCTGCATATTCATTTATCAGTTACCTTCTCTCACACTTTTATGCATTTGACAAGAGTTTGATACTTTCATACTGCCCACAGTTGTGAGCATCCAGTTTGTTCTTGTACACCAGCACCAGAATGCTTATTCTTTAGTCATCTAGGATATGCTTGTCTGTTTCTCTCTCTCTCTCCAAACTGCTGTGAGTACCCCAGGAGCCATTTCTACTCTAACTCACCCAACATCTTCATTATATCTGCTGTGACTTCATCTGAGCATGCTGCTATCCCTAACTTAATTTTCTTTAGTACAGTTCTTACTTCTTTCAGGTTTGGCCATCTTCCCCTTTCATAATCATACCTCTCAACATCTTTACTCAAGAATTCTGGAAAAAGCCAAAAATAATGTGGAAATGCAAAGGACCAAATCAGGGATAAATTTTAATATTACTCTAATTCACTGAAAAAGTTAATAGAGCAGGTTTTGCATCAACACGCATTCTCTGAACTATAAATATAAAACTATGAAGACTAGCTTTGCTAACCGATTGTAATATTTCATAAGGTTCATAAGCACTTGACATCTTGAAGACCACTGAGAAGCCTAGGCCAATTACACAATTGCAAGAAGATAAAACTGGTGAACCAAAAGTAAAACCACCATCAGCATTAATAGGACAGAAAACAAGTACAAACACAACTGACTTAGCGCTTTCACCCAACTAGGGCCTCAATGAACAATGAGAACTATGATTCATTGGTTGTCCCTTTTAGTTTAGACACTAATGTTGACAACAATGAAGGTCCAACTATCATTGGCGATGAGTCCTTCAATATTTATAATTATTCAGATTTGATTATTTCTAACAGTCATTTAAGTTTGATGAAAAAAGGATTCTCTTTTGTACCTAGTTTTAAACATGACATAAGTAAACTTATTATTAACCTAAAATTGTACACGAGACAACTAAATTTAAAGTTATACTTTAAGAACAAACCTAGTATTGAGAGGGAGAAGCAGATCAATACAGTCAAGAGGAGTAGTTTGTTTATTCTGCCACATAATCCTTTGGTACTAGCTTTTGAACGTTTATGTGCCTCCCAGATAAGAAGAGTGGTTGAAACAAGACCGAGCATTTATAAGAACCTGACATCTGCAGAAGAGTTTTATTTAAAGGAACGGTCAACAAATAGACAATACAGGTTTATGAAACTGGACAAGGGAGGTGGGGTAGTTATAATGTCAAATACAGAGTATTCGTGGAATATGCAGAACATACTGCAAGACACGGACACTTACGAACTGGTGTCCAAATTTGACGTTCAGAGGGCATACATCAAGATTGACTGGCAAATTTATGATTTCCTTTGTGAGGGAATAATTAGTCAAGATGAATACAACTACTTGACAGTAGAACATCCAGTCATGTCCAGTTTGTTTGGCATTCCTAAGATACACAAGGACATTACCAACCTTCCCTTTAGACCTATTGTGGCAGCTAGAGGGTCAAAAACGGAACCCTTAGCATCGTATATTGACATTTTTAGTAAAAATACTCTCGACTGTATACCACATATACTTAAGGATTCATGGCATTGTCTGGACTGCCTCAGGACCCTGTTAAGCACAAATCTGGGGGATTTCTGGTTTGTCACAGTTGACATAATTAATTTATTCTCAGTAATACCTCAAGATATAGGTTTGGAGTGGTTTTCCAGAAGTTTGGGAAAGCACAGTCATATTCATCAAGTTAAAAGAAGTTTACTGGTAGACTTAATGCAAATTGTCTTGGAAAATATCTATATTCACTTTGAGGGTGAATATTACAAACCGTGCATGGGAGTAGCGATGGGAGCTAGATGTGCTCCCATATATGCCAATTTAGTATTAGCTGAATGGGAGGACCAATACGTTCTGTCATCTACTTATGCATACAAAATGATTATTTATTTAAGATTTTTGGATGACATATTATTTCTTTGGAAAGGTTCCCGAGATGAGTTGGATGAGTGTATAGCCTACTTAAATCAAACTACAACTTTTTTGAGGTTTACTAGCAAGGTTGGCAAGAGTTAGATTGATTTTCTGGACTTGCATTTATATACAAGCAATGGAAGGATAGAATCAAGTTTATTTAGGAAAAAGACATAGTAATACTTTTCTACATTATGAGAGTTGCCATCCACATTACATCAAGAAAAATGTAATAAACGGTCAGATGATTAGGTCATCTCATATAGTAAGTGAGGATACCATAATTTTAGAAGAAGTTGATACATTGATTGGTTTGTTCGTAGAAAGAGGTTACCCTATGGACTTACTAACATCGGCCAAAAATGACATTATTCAAAGAAGGGAAACAGATTTCAAACCTATTTTAATAGACAAACAAAGAGATACAGGAAAGGTCTTAGAAAAACAACATAAACATATTGATACCCAGGCAGGCATGGTGTTGCAGTACAACACTACGTCTGGTAAGGTGAAGGAAGCCATTGAAATGGGATGGCACAACATATTTCCTACAGATATGTTAAATGCTATAAGAGATGGTCCAAAATTTATAAATAGTAGGGGTGCAAATATCAAGGAACTTTGAGAGAATTCCTAAACCTATTGGTCAAAAACCTGCAAGGATGGCTAAATGTGGAAAATGTAAGGCATGTAAACATATCAATGATGGTCCGTATGTAGAACTTGGTAACTACAAAAGGTCCCTGATGTGTCCAGGTTATTGTAATTGTAACACGAATATGGTCATATATGTGGCCACTTGTTTATCATGTCCAGCATTTTACATTGGTATGACCACAAGGCAATTAAAAGAAAGAATACTAGAATAAGCCAGGGACATAAAAAAAAATAAGAAGTTAACTAATTCTTTGTACATTCACAGTAAAGATTGTATGAATTTTAAGAAATTCATATTTTTTGTCATTGACAGAATTTACACAAAAGAGAAGTATTTGAAACATTAGTGTTTTTCTAACAAAGAAAAATATAGGCGGATATTTTAGGGTATATGTTTCGAGACACACTATTGGTAAACTTTTGGGTTGAATGAGCAGTAAAACATTTTCTGTTCAGTGAAAGTGTGCTGTACTGGTAAGAGTTAATTCTCAAGACAATTGTACTAATTTCATTGTACTTGGATGCTTATTGGCTGCAAAGCTGTTTGAATTTCATTTATTAAAGACTGTTTAAATTTTATTACCGGACTCTGAGGATGCCCTCGTTGGGTGAAAGTGCTAAGTCAGTTGTGTTTGTACTTGTTTTCTGTCCTATTAAAGCTGATGGTGGTTTTACTTTTGGTTCACCAGTTTTATCTTCTTACAAGTATACAGTTCAATCTTGGATTATACAATTACACAGTTGCCCCTAAACATTTTCTGGTTAAGTGGCTTGCTCAAGGTCATACAACAGAAAAATGTAGGCTGAGAGAATCAAACCTTGAACCACAACAGCAGTGCAGCAAGGGTGGGGTGAAGGAGCCAGTCACCAGAGGTGCAAAGTGTTAGAAGCAAAATCAAGAATTCCTGCATTGTTTGTTTTTTTATTGCAAAGAAAGGTTATTTATTTAACTTTTTTTTTTAATTTTTGCTGTTAACCCCTGGTTTTGCCTGCTGTCAGAATCTAATTGGTAGAAAGTATCAGTTGGCTTTCTACAGTAAAAGCCAAAGTCCTTTTTTGGAGGTGGGCACTTAATAGAAGTTTGGAACCAGGCACTAGATGAGCCAGCTATGGCTCCGGACCACAGGAAGCAGCTAGTTAATGGCTCATAGCCTTAATCCCTTGTGTCGGCTATAAAACTTAAAGGCATGTTGAATTTAGTCAGCAATCCAGAGCATTTTCATGCTAGAACTCTAGCATTTAAGCTAATTCCCCTCAGTGACATACCAGAAAATCAAATGTTTCACAAGGGACATTGCAAAAGTGGGAGGCAAAATCACGGAGATGAACAATCTTGATTCAGATCAGAATGCTGTGAGGCCAACCCAATGTATATGGAAAGAGCTATGCACCTATACGCCCAAGTAACAGTTGCCTACCCTTTGTCGGCTTATGCTACTCACTGCGATGCTACATCCAAGATTTATTCCTTAAAGCCTCTTTAGTTTTTTTCCTGGACCAGGTTTCACTGGAATCATAGTTAAAGTGTTGGAGGTGGCAACCCATACACTTTAAATGGCCACAACCAGTAAGCCAATAGTAAGAGATACCTTACTAATAGGATAAATGGCCTAAACATCATGTCCTGAATGGACTGACTCAAAGGTCAGTTACTATGCTCAGTGTGACTCCCGTGCCCTAGCCTAGCATGCAAGGAGCCTCAATCCTCACCACTAACACCAGTGAGGGGTGTCCCATATAGGAGGAAAGGATAACAAAAACACACAGTGAAGTGTAATTTCCCTTAAGAGCACACAGAGATCACAGGCAGTCTGGGGCTGGTCGCTCCCTTGCTCTCCAGGTCCCCAATAAGACTCCCCACTGGCACAGCTATAGGGTCCAGATCTCAGCCTAGTAGGCAAACTAAAACCTCCAGCACCCTCTCTGTCCAACCAGTTCTTCATGTCACTGCCCAAGTAGCTGACACACACACACACACACACACACACACACACACACACACACACACACACACACTGAAAAGAGTGTATACAACCACACAGAGTCTCCTGAAGAAGACTGGCACAAGTTTTCCAGCTGTTCCCCTTTTTCCCAGACTATACGATAGTACCAGCTGCCACCACCCACTAATATTTATCAGCTACTCAAAGGCCCTTAAAAGGGTGTCAAATTATTACTGTGCAATATTATCCAATTGGTAGTACAGTCCAGGGCTAAAGCTATTGAAGTGGCTCTGTACAATTTTACCAAAGGCATGCAAGTACTCTAAAGAGCTGAAATTATCTCTACAAAAACAGCCACGGTTGAAAGGCTTTAAAAATATTTAATAATAATTAATAAAAACACAAGACAATACTTTTTACTACACAGTGCTAGTCAGAGTTCAGAGATCACAGAGAAATACTTAAAATAATTCAGTAGTACAGTTCTGACATCACAGAAAAACACTTAGAAATAGCTAGAAACTAGAAAGATTAGACTAAGAGAAAACACAAGTCTAAGATAAACTTACACATAGAGCAAGCGCTGGTCAGTTGGATGGTCAGGACAAAAATGCTTTACTTGGTCAGTAGAGTGCACGGTTACATTTTTTTTCAGTTCCACATGTAACACTATTTTTAAAAGATGACCAGTGTCTGGCATGCGAGGCATCCTTTAACCCAATACTGATGGATTTACTACATATCAGCAAGTCCAGAGGCATCAAAATACTTGGTTTAGGCATCTAAACCTCTTCTGCAACATCAGCAGAATGGTTTGGAGGGACAGGTAAATCTCTCAGGGGATTCCACTGCTCTGGAACAGACTCCCCATCCATGTAAAATAAAGTTCATTCCTATCTGTATTCAAGCACAACTTGGATCTAGGGACTGCTGTAGTACTAATGGATAGATGCAGCTCCTAAACAGTTGATCCTGTGCATGGGACTCCTCAAATTACCTATAGTATGATCCCAGTTATTCTCATTAGGGGTAATATACAATTACTTACCATGTGGTGGGTAAGGGCAATCTCTAACCAAATGGGAGAGGTTAATTTGAGCACAAAAAGGGGAATTAGCTAGGCTTAAAATGGCCCACAAAGGCAGCAAGCCTAGTACTTACCCATAAACCCATGAACCTTTAATAAAGGGGCAAAAATCAGCACCTTGGCAGAATAAATGGATCAAATTGTGTTCCTAACAGGGAGATACTATACTAAATTTCATTAAATGTTACATCACTTGTCACAGCGAGTGAGAGAGATACCAATCCACAACACCTGGCCAGAACATCTGACATAGATAGGTGACTCATCAACATGTGCACACAACACCTCTCAGTTTATCATCACACAAACACAAAATAAATAAAACAAAAAAGTATATTCTGTGACACATTGCAAATTAATTACATAAAGCAAAATACAGTAATGACAAAATCACAAATTTCTTCCAAACTCTTCTGCAACAAACAAGATACAGGGGTAGAACTTAATAAAGGAAACAGAGTGTTGCAATAGCTTAGTTAATTATTTACATATCAGTTTAACAGAAAATGTAACATTTTTACTAGCTTTTTAATTCTGGTGAATGAACTGTGGATGGCATTTCAGGATGCTGTATAGGCAGAAAAGAAAAACGTCCATCTGTGATCTGTATAACTATCATTATGTCACGCACAATCACACCCTTACCAGATGAAGGCCATAATCATGGTTAATAAACATGAACATTGCTTTGGCTGGTAAAGAATCTGCATCTCACAAGGGAGAGCTGCCACTTACAAGTCATATTTTTGCTTAAAATTATTTTTAAGCAAATCTAGGACTAAAGTTGCCACTAGAAACCAATGGTGCATTAATTAAGGCAGAAAAGGAATGCAGATGTTCATTCCATTTCACACGTTTGCAAATGAGCTTTTATTGGCACACAATTACAAGAACAGTAGCATTGATGCCCCCCTTAGCTAGTTCAGGGCCCCAGACATGTGCCTAGGGAGCATTGTACTAGATCCAACAGTGCCCTCGGCTTCTATTTTCCTAGTGTGCAATTCTATGCAAGTCACTTAACCAGTCCAAGCTACAGAGTCACCCCTGAAAAGTAACACTTGTGCCCAGTGGGCTGCCCAATTAGTCCATAGTGAACAGACCATTCTCATAGACTGCAGTAGGCTGCTTTTAATTTTACAACAGCATAAAGATAGACTGTAGTAAGCTAGGCTAGTATGAGGTTTTTAATTTTACAAAACCATAAAGATAGTTTTCTTACTTTTATGTGTTTGAAACATTAGGAACGATACACTCCACTCTGCAATTTAATTTATAATTAAATAATTATATGCAGGAAGGGTTTCACTTCAAAACGTTGAAAACCCATAACATCTAATTTCAAAACAGCAAGACCATAAGATCGAAAATTCAAAACATCTAAAACTCATAACATCAAATTTCACAATATTGAAAATGTATAAAACTGAGTAGTGTATCATCAAATATGTAAATGTTAGAGTTTATTCTGTTAATCTGTATATACAGTTTATTATGCCACTCTGTACATGTTTTTACGCCATACAGGTAAGTGATTCAGACATTGTATGTACATTCTTTAGGGTGATCGTGATACAGTGGGGTTAGGAAATTAACTTTTTCCCACTGTAGTGCGATCTCAGAGTTGGTATATTTAATTTAAGTGGGGAGTGCAGAGCCCCCCTTCTCCACTTGGGGGTGCAGGGGGGCTTGCCCCCCTGCAGAAATGTAGTAAAAAGTGTGTTTTTTCATTTAGTGTTGTAATAGGTGGAGGGGATGTTATTTATATTTGCTTTGTAGTTTTTGATACTGTGAGATTCCATGTTATGAGTTTTAGATGTTTTGAATTTTCAATCTTATGGTCTCGCTGTTTTGAAATTAGATGTTATGAGTTTTCAATGTTTTGAAGTAGAACCGCAGGAAGATAAGGGCAGCAAAGCCCAGCTGCCTTAATGTTTAAGGTCTTTGCCTCCAATGCATAAGGTTCAATCCTGACTGCCAGCCAATGTCTGTATGGAATTTGCATGTTCTCCATGTTTTTGGGGGGTTTACAGACGCTAGATGATGCCCTATAGAGTGAAGAGATGTACTAACTAACTGCTTTGGGCATCAATTGTGGTGAGAAGTATCCTTAAGTTAGGAGAACATGGATAACAGACTGCATGCAGTGTCAGGGCTAGTCACATGAAGGTGTAAAACCTGGCTTCAGTAGACTTGATCGTGTTGGCTAATGTCGCCAAATGGGCATGGGTATTTGCTGGGGATAAATGCAGGATCCAGCCTACTTTGATCTATGCCAGTAAGCTATGCTAACTGTTGGATGGGTGTATGTACTCCTGTTGACCAGCATGAGCCCACAATAAAGCCCAGCAGACCCGAGTCAAGAAGCTACTGGGCTAGCCAGTTACCCAGGTTGGGTTACTTGGGTTAGCTCTGGTCATGCAAAAGCCAAATGTAAAACCAATCAACCTGCCAAACCTGAACTACAAATTGCTACACTCAGTGTAGGTTCACTAACAGGACGTAGCTTGGAAGTGGATGATATGATGGTAAGGGGGAGGATGGACATTTTCTGTATCCAGGATCCAAGATGAAAGGGCAGTGCAGCAAAGTCTCTTGGCTTCAGATCCAAAGTCTACTACTCAGGAGGTGGAGGAAAAACTAAAAATGGTATGAGAATTGTGGCAAGAAAGAAGCTTCAGAAGACAGAGATGCCATCAGAATTATTGACAGACACATGGCAATGACACTACAGTGTAAGGCTAGGGTACTATTCATAATATCACCCTATGCCCCACAGCAGGGTTATGATGGTAAAGAAAGGAGCGCATTCAGACAGCAGTTGCAGGATCTACTACATAAAGCAGGTCAACATGAATTGGTATTAATAATAGTTGACCTGACCTGAATATGCATATTGGGACAAACAGAACAGGATATGAGGACTACCTTAGTCCGCAGGAGTATGGCAACAGAAATAAATGAGAATAGGCCATTCTAGACTTCTTTCTGGCAAATGGTTTGATAGGGGCCAACACATGGTTCAACAAGAGAGAAGGTCACAAGCTCACATACAAGACTTGTCAACGTGCAACTCGGGTAGACTTCCTTCTAATAAGGAAAGGTCACTGGGGTATAATCAGCAACTGCAAAGTCATCCCCAGTGAAACAGTTGGCCCACAGCATAAATCACTAGTTGCCACAATCAGCTGCAAGCTCTAAGGTCAACAGAGACTAGGCTGAAGACCTGGAAGTTGACTGGAGAGAAAGCACAGGAGTTCAAGGAATGACTCAAGGTCTGACATGTCAGGAATAAGAGAAAATAGGTGGAAATGAAGAAGAATGGCAGCACCTCAAAACAGCATGTGCGAGGACTACAGAACATGCAAATGGCCAAGCCAGTTATGTAGTATTGCTAGGGTACATAAGATGGTGGTGGAATAGAAAAATCCAGTAAGTCATCAAAAGAAAGTGCAGAAAAAAGTGGAAGATAGAAAAGATGAAGCAGACTAAGAAGCAATACTGGTTGGCTAACAAAGAGGCTGAGAGAGAGAGTTGCAATCAGAGACATTCTACCAGCTTCTGGGAAATGACTTGGTAGATAGCACAAAGAAACTATCAGGTTGTAAGGCAAAGAAAGATAAGAGAGAGTTAGACACCCTTCATAAGGGATGCCATCAACAACCTGTTCACCGGTGCTCAGTACATCAAAGGCAGATGAAAGGAGTACTTTCAGCAGCTTCTGAATGAAGAAAACCACACAGAAGCTGCAGACACAGTCTACAATGAAAAAAGAAGAGGAGCCCACCCTAGAAGAAATAAGAGCAGTACTTAGGAAAATGAAGTCAAGGAAAGCAGCAGGCTCAGATGAGGTCATGGCAGTTAAGGTCAGGATGTTGGGTGAGAAATGGTTCCTGTGGGTATTCATAGCAGTATGTAGAGAAAGGTAACTCAGATGACTGGAGAATAAGCATTCTGTTGCCAGTGTATAACAACAAAATGGACATTCACAACTGCGAGTAGTCACATTGCATGAAAGTTCTGCAGACAGTGACTGATAAATGAATATGCAGAGTAGTAATCAACAAAGTTGCTGTACTCTGAGCAAGAACTTCAGCAAAAGATAGGGGGATGGAATGCAAAACTGAAGGCACATGGGATGAAACAGAGTACAGATAAGACAACTGTTATTACAGCAAAAGGGGGAAATCAGAAGAAGCTGAGAACAGAGATATAAGGGAAATAGTGGAAAAGGTTAACAGCTTCAAGTGTCTGGGAGGGATGGTTGAAGAGAAGGGAAGTCTGAATGAGGAGGTCAAATCTGGAATCACAGGGGCTGCAGCCAAATGGCACAGAGTGTCAGGGATAGTATATGACAGAAGAATGCCAAAGAAGCTGAAAAGTAATGTGTACAAAACAGTGCCATGACCAGTAGTATTGTATGATACAGAAACCTGGGCAGTAAAGGCAGAGCAGTTAAGGAAGCTAGCAGTGATGGACATGAAGTGCCTGAGACTGGTGATAGGATGCACACTGTGGGACAGACAAAGAAATGAGGACATAACAGCAGAAGACAAAGTAGCTCCAGTTGCAGAAAAGGTCAAACAGAACAGATTATGGTGGTTTGGGTACATGTTTAGAAAAGCAGACATGTACCCAAACCACCATAATCTGTTCTGGTGGTTTGGGTACATGTTTAGAAAAGCAGACATCAATCTGCTAGAAGTATTTGGGACAGACAAAGAAGACAAGAGAACCAAGGACATCCAGGAAAGAGATGAAGGGACTGTGTGAGAGAGAGTCAGGCATGACTGTCAAAGAAGGTAAGAGAGAGACACTGAATTGAGAGAGATGGTGACAGTTGACACAACACTCCGACCCGTTATAGAAAAATGTGAAAAAGGGATCTGATGATGCAGGAGGATTAGCCATATTACTGCAAATGAACAAATGACAGAAAAAAAATCAGCTGGATTTATTACCTTTCTGTATGTAACAATAGGGTATTAAGAGACTCTCCAATGCTAGCATTTTGTTTCTTAAAAATACTGACTTAGGGAATGGACACCACTAATGATGATGAAGAGAATGTGGAAACAAAACAATGATGGCCTGGGAAAACCTGGTGTCATGAGTGAGAGGGAAAGTAACAGAAAGAGGTTAGGGCTCATAAAAAAAAATATATATATATACATTGTAAATGTTGCCATTTTATTATTAACTATAGTACTAACACTGACTAAAAGGATTTTAATAATAGCATTATTGTCTTGATTTTCTCACATCCACACTGAATGTTCCAGAATGAATCAGCACACAGTGGTCTTCAACAGAAAAGTCTCTAGTTCCCATAACTGGACATATTTGGGTTGCTCTCGCCATACATTTCTCTCCCTATTTTCTATCCCAATATGTTTTGACTCTGAGATTTTACCGAGCTGCAAGGGCATAATTAAGCTTTTAAGCCACAGTGTACAAAATGATCCTTTCAGGGGGTAACATTTTGCTCAAGTCAAGAGCAATAAGTATTCTATATTGTAGCATATAAATGAAACAGAAGTATGTAGAGACTAGCCAGAAAATAAAATAACTGCCCAAAGTGACATTTGCATGTTCTAGTACTAAGTACATAATTAAATACTAGTTGTGTACAACCTTTTCTTAGTCAGTTTGGTAAGTGTACCGTAGCAGCATGGGAATACGGATTATGAATCTAAAGTTGTTGGTTACATCCTACTGACCTGTATCATACCTGTTAAAGACCATGGAAGATTCCACTTACTGTTTATCTAAAAATATTTTACAGTGAAAAGAGACACAGACTGGGAAGCAGTTAGAATTACTGCAATACATTAAAACAAAGACTGACAAAAAGTCAGAAATTGCTTCAAAACTCAGCAGCGGGTATCAGGAAAATTATGTACCCTTTATGCAAGTACAGATGACTGCATAATAGACAGAAGCTGTACAATGTTATTCTTGTAAAGCTTTGTACAGCGAACATAACATCTTTTATGCTTACAACACATTACCATGCCTCTCACATGCAGAGCTTTTCACAGAATGTCCAGACTTTTGTCTAATATTTTTGGTCAGTCTCATAACATTTGTGGTTTTCTGGCAAATCACTAAGGACTGAAGTCTCAAAGTAATGGCATACAATTGCATTTCACACTTCATATCCTACAGAAAATGCATGCTAACATACATCCTGTTACTTTAACAACTTTCTAAATTTATTTGAACAACATTTAAAGTCTGTTCCTATTTCTGGGCCTTTATCTATTTTTTAGGCTGTGTCCAGATTTCTGGGTCTGCAGTTAGTGGGTTTATTCTTCTCACTTCATTGATATTCAGTGTAGAAGTCTTAGCCTAGATAGTTTCTCTGTGCCTTATAGTTTTAGTCCCTTATCTCTGAAATTATTTCTGCTTAATAGTTGCATACTTGATCTGTTTGGTTAGCTTTTACATAACTACATCAACTTTATTAGAAGCTGAGATAAGTACAAATTTGCTGTGTTATAAGATAGTACTGCATTTTATTTTTTCTGTTTTGTTTCATTGAATATTGCGTTAAAATAGTACTGCATTTATCTACTTATTTATTTGTTCACTGAAAATTGTGAGCTCTCTGTGTGTCTGCAGTTAGTTTTCCCCACCCTCCCTGTTCTTGTTGGGGTATTAATCTTGGTGGCTTTGGAATTGCCCGCCCCTCCTGTAAATTTGTGTTTGAACACTCCTCCTGGGCCCATCTCATTTGCTGTGAGATCATATTTTGATTTCAGACACTCCTACCATTCCCATCTGTTCAGCCCTATCCCAGCTCTATCCTAGTCTAGTCTCATTAGCTCATCCTGCCTAATACAGAGAGAACATCTGAGTAGGCATACCCACTTAGGCCCTGAACTTGCCTAATTGAAGACTGCTGAAATAGGGCTCAGTTCTGAGGTTTTTTACTGGTTACTGGTTAATTGGATAATATGCTTAAATCAGTTTGCTTGTTTTCTATTGTTATAAAATAAAAACACCAAATTTGCTCTTTATCTGCTTTCACTGTATTTGTGTTTCTTCCTACTTTATTACCTTATTTTGCTTTTGCCTCTTCTTAAAAGTACTCAATTGTGTTTATTTTGCTGCATTTATTACTGCTTGGTAGTAGCCTGATTAAACTATAACTTATTCCAAGTCTTTTGGTTAAAGCACTTGGGCTTCAGACCAGTTGTTTTACATTAAGAAGGTTTGTGGTCTGCACTCTTGTGGGAAGAGGCGCTAGATTCTGCCCTTCTGAGCTGGGAATTTCTGGTTAAAGGCTTATTGTGCCTGCTTATCTGAACTGTTTCTTTCTGAAATGTGTGCGCCTTGTTTCCTGTAGCCCAGAAGTTAGTAGTTTATTGGCCATTTCGGGCTAATTTCTCTCTCTTTCATTTCCCTGCTATAAAAACCGCATTTGTGTGTTTTTTTTGCGCTTGTATTCAGCTCAGCAAATGCCTGCCAGGTGTCCTGCAGAGTTCTACAGCAGCAGAGTGACAAAAGAGAGAATTTAGAGGGATATCATTTTTCTGCATTTTCTTGCTGTCTTTAACTAATTCTGCCTAAAACGCCAATTTTTGCGTTTCTGTGATTTAAAAAGCTTGTTTCTGCTACATATTGTACTTATTTGCAGCTTGCATGTGAACAAAGTCATTTTTGTGTTTAAATAATCTGTTTAACTGTTGAAGGCTACATACTAAAGTGTGATAGCCAGCTACATACTAAAGTGTGATAGCCATTTCTGTGCATTTAAACTGTGTTTTTTTAATGTATCTGCTTTACTTTCTGAAAAAACAAACAAAAAAATATACTTGTTTCCCACCTTTCTGAACTAGTATAGTCCAGTTTTCAGGTTATTGCTAAATTCAGGGCTGTGTTACAAGTTTCTGTGTTTTCCATACCTTACTTGGATAGAAGGAAGTTTCTCTGTTCACCTGAGAGACAGGGGAGCTTTGAGCAGCCTATCTGTCCCTGGAGGAGTGGTTTCAGCCCAGAAGTTAGTTTATTGGCCATTTTGGGCTAATTTCTATCTTTTTTTATTTCCCTGCTATAAAAAAACACATTTGCGTGGTTTTGCTCGCCGGGCAGCTAGGGTTAAACTATTCCCGTCGCCAAGAAGTCTACTCCTCAATTTTTCCCTTGGAACTAGACAAACTTTCAACTTAAGCACGCAAACCATTCATTTCACAGCCCAGCACTTGCTCAAAACTCATAGCAAGCACTAATTAACCCTAGCACTAGACCCCCCCTATACTGTCCAGAAGGACATGGCTCTCTATTCGTCCCTACCAGCCAAACAGTAAAACAGCTCACTTTACCTATTCAGGCATGTCCAAAGGGCAGTTTCAGGTGCACTCTCCAGTCCAACTGGTGAATCTTGACATTTTGAGGCAATGTTACAACTGCCTCATGTACACAGACAACCATCTCCTCCTACCACCAAACAATAATATATGCGAGAGATGCAATTATACAGCCAAACTGGAGGCAAAACTCTCTCAACTCAAGACTGGAACTGACAGTCAAGAGGAGAAGAAAAATGCTTGCAACACACCACCAGTCTCACATAGACCTACTAAACCAACACCAGCAAATAACACACATAAATACACGAAAACATACTCGCAGGCTCTAAATAAAAATCTGCAAAAGCAACAGAGACCTCCAAAGCAGACATCCAAGCAACCTCCACACCCCATCACAAACCATGAAACACATACTTCATATAATCAGTGTGCCAGGCAATCACAGCCCTTAAGGCAAAATAACATACCCAAAACACTAGTAATAGGCGACGCTATAGTCAGGCCACTGATGTCCCAATAACTAGGCTGGACAAGAAGGCTACAGTTAGTTGCCTGTTGGGTGCCAGGATCCAGCACATAACACAAGCACTCGTCGCTCTAGAACAAGTACAAATACGACTCTTTCATTGTCCATGTTGGTGTAAATGACCGAGACGTACCTCCCTGGACTACATGAAAAAAGACATGGAAGAGCTCTCTGATCACATAGCCCAGGCCGGTATGACCCTGACCCTGAGTAGCATCCTGCCCTCACCAAGAATGATGCCACAGTATAAAGAAAAAATGATCAATTTCAACAATTGGCCAAGTTTCTGGTGTCATTCAAAGGGGATCCAGTATCTGTCCACCTGGGATGTCATGCTTGCAAGAGATGGCTTGTACCAGTCACCCTTAGGCTTTCAAATACTGGCCAAGGCTTTTGCCACCCCCATAGTGCCTTTTTTAGGCAAGGCTCAAATGACAAACCCACTACCGTAAATAGCACAAGTAACCAAAAACTAAGGGTAATGCTACTCAACGCCAGAAGTCTAAACCTCAAAATGCATGCACTCGAGGCACTCCTCAGTATGGAGAACATAGATATCTGTGCAATAACAAAAACCTGGTTTAAGGCTCCAGAGAGCACCCCAGCACTACCAGGCTATAACTCATACCATACTTTTTGGCCACAGAACCCAGGCCGAAACACAAAAGGCGGGGGTGTATCCATATTCATTAAGGATACCCAGACCTCCAGGTTAGTGGTGCAGCACAATGCCTCAGAGATCATCCATGTGCAAATAATGGGCAAAACTGAAATTTAAATTGTAGTTTACTACAGATCACCCACCATGACCCAGGACCCCCATTCCACATTTCTGGAGACACTGGAAAATATGAAGGTCCTACCAAATGCCCTAATATTGGGTGATTTCAATTACCCAAACATTAACTGGGAGAACTACTCAAGTACTAACTCCCTTGGCCCAATGCTTCCCAGAATTTATAAACTTGAATGCCCTGGATCAACTGGTCAACACCCCCACCAGAGGTGACAACATATTGGACCTTGTCATCACCAACATGGGCGACCGGTGTTTTACACCGGAGGTCATCCTCTCGCTGGTTAGATCAGACCACAGACTAAATCACTCTGGATATCCACATTCCGCCCCCACCCTCAATCAAGGAAACCACTGTGAAAAACTTTTCAAAAGCAAACTTAACGTTACTTAAGACCGAGGTGGAAAGGTTCACAGCCCCCATGCTAAAGGACAACGCTGTCCAAGCTGCTGAATCCCTTACAAAGGCACTCTATGAGCACCCGCAAGAATGCATGGATTATGCTATCCCAAGCAAAACTAAGACTCACTCCTCCAAGAAAAGGAAACTAGTCTGGTGGACCCCTGCCATAAACAAGCCATACAATAGGAGGAGGAAACTAGTACAGAAAAGAGTAAAATCCTAAGAAGGAAAGACATCCCTGATCAGTATCAGCAAGAAATTATGATCCCTCATAAAATCATCCAAGGCTAGCTTCAAAAGAAAAATTGCCAAGAACTCCAAAGATAACCAAGAACCTAAGTGGAAACTCCCATATCTGCTCTGAGTTAGAGCAGAATGGCACAAAATATACTGAACCAACTGATATTGCCAACATTCTGGCAGACAGGTTTAGTGCAAACCCCCCCCCACCCCCTAAAGGGCCATAACCATACCAGAAGAATGTAGAACCCTGGCCAATCACTGACACACAGGTTAAAACAGCCCTATCCAAAGCCAAAAACCCAGCTTCAATAGGACCGGACGGTGTCCCAGGCTGTGTCTTACACAAACTCCAAAATGAACTAACCCCTCACCTAAAACACTGTTCAAACTCAGCCTCTCTACAGGCTATGCACCCATAGAGTGGCACACAGCAACAGTTATCCTGCTCCACAAAGGTGGAGCCGCAACGGACCCTGGTAACTATCGCCCTATAAGCCTGACTAGCCTGGTCTGCAAGGCTTTGGAGCGCATCATCATGGAACTCATTAACAGAGATATTGGGAACCTCCAAACATTGGACCCTACCCAGTTTGGCTTTTTTTAAGGACAGATCATGCCTCCTAAACCTGGTGGACTTCTTTGAGACAGTTACGAAGGCTTTAGATGAGGGAAAGGAGGTCCACACAGCCTAGCTAGACCTCACAAAGGCTTTCGATAACATTCCCCATTCTGGTATTATAGACAAGCTCACCAGCCTGAACATAAACCCCTACGTCACGAGATGGGTTGCCAATTGGCTCATGGATAGAACCCACACGGTGAGAGTTTCAGGCTCTAGGTCCGACTCTAAACCGGTTACAAGTGGCATCCCCCCAGGGCTCCATCCTGGACCCCTCCTGTTCAGTATATACTTCTTAGAGGTACAGGCAAGCACAGGAGGACTATGGCTGACCAAGTTCACAGACAACTGCAAACTGGGAGCCATAACTGACTCTCCAGCTGATACAGACATCATCCAGAAGGGTCTCACTGAGACGGATACCTGGTGTCAAAATCATGGACTCAAGCTAAATGCCAAAAAGTGCATAGTCATACCCTTTGGAAAAAACAAAGTATCCGTGAACTGCCACATACGTGGCAGTCCCCTAAATACAGAAAATGTAATGAGAGATCTGGGGACCCAAGCAGATAGTAATCTCTCCTTTGATAATCATATTGCCAAGGTGGTTAGAAAATCCTTCTATGTGGCCCACCTAATCCCAAAAGGGTTCGCATCTAGAACAAAAGAGGTTATTGTGCCCCTCTACTCACCACTCATCAGACCCATCATAGAATACAAAGCCCCATTTGGGATGTACCTTACAAGACACCTGCAACAGCTGGAAAGACCACAGAAGTACCTTACCAAGAGGATTACTGGCCTCAAACAGATGCCCTATGCAGCTCGACTGAAGAAACTCCAGCTGTACTCCGTTGCATACAGCTTACTCAGAGGTAATCTCTGCCTGACATACAAGACCATGCCCAACCCAGAATTGATGGACATGCTCCACCTAAAAAAAAACAAATCCCCGAGAGCCACACGCTCTACGGATCTAAACCTCACCACAACGATAAATGGACTTGCTGGAGGGATAGATTCCTGTCCCAGAGACTCCCCCCATGCTTTAGAATAGGATTCCAATCTACATTAGGCAGAGCCCCTCACTAATACTCTTCAAGAGAAACCTGGATGAAAACAGAAAATTTACCCCGGAGATCACTGCAGTGGCTCTGCTGGACAGAGGCACAGGGAACTAATGGCTCTGCTGGATAGAGGCACAGGGAACTAATCTAATGGGGTGGCGAAAGCCAGCACATTCTGGCTAGGCTTACAGATTCCCTTTGGACAGATAGCCTAGTACTTAACTATGAACCTATAAGAGGTTGACAGTATGTACATTACTGCTGGGAGAAACAACGGATTTGGTGTTCTAAAACTAAATGCAGATCCACATTTTCACATGTTTAAAAAACAGCGCAGGCTACTTTGCATAGTGTAGCCTTTTAATAAGAGCTAAATAATAAATACATATTAAGCATTGCAGTGGGTTATGACTCAGATACTTCCCTTATTTTGTCACATCCTATGTAACATGTTTGGACATTCTGCTGGCATAATACAGGATTACTGGAGGCTTGTATGACTTACAAAGTGCATACTAAATAAAATTACATTCAGGAATTCACAGACTAGACAACAGTGGCAAATACTTAAGCAACATATACAAGTAAACATTTAGTACTGCCCAAAAGGTGTTACAGTAGCAGCATTAAACACCTTACAAGCAACAAAGCCATATGGCAAAACAAGTATCACTGACACACCCAGAAACTGTGAATGTCTTCCCATGTGACTACCCATACAGGTGATGTCAGAAAACAGCCTGTATTTTGTTTCAACAGCTTCTGTGCTGATCATACTTCCTTCTTTGCTGAAATGGTGTTTAAAGAAAAACTACTTCACTTCATACAGTTAAGCTTGTTGATCATGGATATTTTCATATTTAAAGAAATGGGGGGGGGGGCTTGAAACCAGAAAACACAGGT